>NW_020885029.1:701158-731300 GCF_003945725.1 Corapipo altera
CACAAGATTTATAGCATTACAGGAAAATATTTAACCATGGTGTTCAGTTTTATACACACTTTGTTTCCTGTCAATTGTGGTGAGGAACTTCATAAAGAAAAACCAATACTGGAGGTTGGTAATAAACCTTCAGTGTCATAAGGACCAGAAAGCACAAAGAACTACATGTGGACAGCCACCAGAATGTTGTGTAAGCAGTGCAAAATGGAGGGCTTAAATCTTCCATGCCATGAATTTCAAAGTACAGTAATACAGTCAAAATATGTTTAAGATTTTATGTCTCAACAAGAATCTCCTGACAAAGTTTGCTACAACCACCATTCCTAAAGATTTAATTTCCCCCTCTCCAGTGATGTTTAGTGTTTAATCCTGAGCGCTCAACAAGGTACACTGTTTACCAGAATAGTCAGAGGATATAGTGCCACTAATCATGTAGAAAGTGTCATCAGAAGTGCAAATTAAATATAAAAATTATAGATTCTCCTCTACTCCAATGCACTCAGATCTCTTTTCATTAGTTCATTGTCAAGTGTAGCATTCAACTGTGGCATGTATATAGACAAAAGGGTGATTTTTAAAATATTATATTTTAAAATTACCTCTTGTAAGACTGAGCATCTATTAACAAAGTGCTTTTCTAAATTGGACTTGTTCTTGCCTAGGAACTGCAGAGCTCAGAGCAAGAGGTGACATCTCACACTAACCAAGTTTATAAGAAAACAGTCTAGAATGCATATGTGAGATTAAAGTCCAGTGAATTTGGTAAGGAACTGTTGTGTTTGCTTATCTCTTTTCATCCATTTAGGCATAAGGTAAACCACAAACCACTGACTCCATAAAAGTTACCTACTGTTTATATTTATTCCCTCACACCTCCCCTAATAATAACAGTGATTAGTTAGTCCATATTGCATGTGGACTATGCACTAGTGCACTACAGACTAATTGATGGTTAAACGGCTTCTGAAGGGAAGACGGATGCATTGCTGCATTACAGAACACTGCAGCTTTTCACCTTAAGTCCAAACTGGGGATCTGGTCCAACAAGCAGTTCCACAGGGGAGTAACTTTTTCCACTGAAGCAGTTACTTCAAATTTTACACAGAAGTATGAAAAAGTTATCATGTGATCATACAATTATTAGGAGAAAAAACCCTCCTTTTCAGATTATGTCAGTTTTGACGAACACAGGAATAAGAAGTATGGCAATCTTCCAAATCCAAAGTCTGACAGAGATGCCAAAAATATAGAGATTACCAAATGGGTAAAAAAATCATCCAGGTAGGGGTTTACATTTTTTGTTTACATTTACACAGTCCTAAGGATTTCCATGTTGTTTAACAGGCCTCTGAGATAGCTAAGCTTATCATCCAAAAATGTTCTCCTATGTGGCACACAAGCATCATGTGGGGGTGGAAATTCTGCATATAGGATTATTTCAGGAGAGCTCAGTTTTGTATTAAATCTTGTGTTGTATAAGTAGAAGTGGTTCTTTTCTTTGCAATATCATGCAGAAACATCAAGATGTAGCCAGTCCTGTGCAGGAGAAAAAATGCAATAACAGTAGTGAAAAAATAGGGAAGTAAGACTTTGCAATGTTCCTCTTTTATTCTGGGTGCTCTCTGCAGTATGTCTGAGGGAGGGTTAGTTGTCAAAGGATCCTATAACCTTTACAGATGTAGAGAGGAAAGCATCTGAGGTTAGGAAGCAGCATTGACAAGGATAAGTGACTCTTCTACAGTTTGCTAGGGCACATGCGTTTCTAGGATCATGCAATATTCCAGTTCATTTTCAGCAAGAAGATGCGGAAAGCAGAGCCTGTGTCAATGATGTGGCTACAAGCCTTCTGAGAAATAAGTGGGCTTCAGAGCAAGGGGTTTCAGGCCAACAGAACTTGTTTAACATGTACTTCTTGGTGAAATACTTCAGTTGTCACTCCTAGCTCTCCATGCTGACCTTCCCCCTTCCCACATCACACAGTGCCAGTGAGCTTGCTTTCGGTATAAGAAAGATTATTAAGCCATTAGAGAGCATGCAAAGGAGGGCAACAAAGATGGTGAAGGCCTTAAGGGGAAGCCATATGAGGATTAGCTGAGGTCACTTGGCCTGTTCAACCTGGAGAAGAGGAGACTGAGGGGAGACCTCATTGTAGTCTACAACTTCCTTATAAGGAGAAGAGGAGAGGCAGGCACTGATCTCTTCTCTGTGGTGACCAGTGACAGGACTCCAGGGAATGGCCTGAAGCTGTGTCAGGGGAGGTTTAGGTTGGACATTAGAAAAGTGTCTTCATCCAGAGGGCGGTTGGGCACTGGAACAGGCTCCCCAGGGAAATGGTCAGAGCATGAAGCCTGACAGAGTTCAAGAAGCATTTGGACAATACTCTCAGGCACACAATGTGACTCTTGGGGATTGTCCTGTGCCCGGCTAAGAGCTGGACTCAGTGATCCTGATGTGACCCTTCCAACTCAGCATATTCTGTGATTCTATGATTCTGTACCAGGCTCAAACTTACTCTTCCCCTTCCCCCCATCTCCCTCTAGAATCCTCAGATTGTTTTGAACCTTCATCTCATCTGACTCTTCCTTGTTCTAAGTACTATTCTCTAGCATCACACAAGGAATAGATTCCTGCTTTTCTTAATCACAAGGAAATGCTTTCCTTGGCCACTGCAACATTCAGATGTAAAGACTTTCAGATAACAAGTAGTAGACTTTTGGGAAAGTGGTTGCTTTGTTTTTCTGAGTTTTCAAAACTCCATTTTGCACTAACTCATGGAGCTCACCAGACTTAAGTGTCATAAGAGCACTTTTCCACCACAGGCTCAGGGACCACTCTGTCTTATCTTGAGTATTAGCCAGAGCTCTGCTGCTGACTCTGTAGCTTTGGTTGCAAAACCCTTGATACTTCAGGAGTCTGCTAGCAAAATCTTTCCTTCTTTACACAACCTGCTTACCTGCTTAGTCCTCAATGAATGCTGAATTTCAGAAGAGAAAAAAAAAAAGTAAAAAAATTTTAAAAGTTATTCTTGCAGCATACATTATTAGTTTGATTACTATGTTGACACCTACATTACAGCACTGTGTGTTAAATCTTTGCAGTTTTTCATGTTGAACAAATGCTAGTTTTATCTTTCACTGTGTCACATCTTTCCTGAGAGAAGAATGCTGGCTAAACATCCACTTGTCTGAAATGGCAATCTTACCTATGTGGTTCTAAAGACAGAAAATTTTTTTCTGACTTAGATTTTGAAATTATGCCTTGTATCAACATGCTCAATGCACTCCCTTCCCTTTACCTCACTGACTTTTTTGTAAACTCAGTATGAAAAGTTATTCCAAGTCTAAGTGAGTGAAAAACTTCAATGTGGGGACGCAAGCTGCAAAGTTACAAAAAGTCAGCCACAAATCATGTTCATGTTTGCAGAAGACATCAGTGCATCTCCCAGGTGTCAAGAGCATCAGGATGTGGAGTCATTTTGAAGTAGGCTTTGGCTGATTGCACAGGATTACTGATAAATACTCCATCACATTTGAATATCCTCTGTTTTTCATGGATAATATCTACTTTCTCATATTCTGGATGTCACTTGGTCTCACTTGGGTCCTCTGAGGCCCTAATCCCCAAGCTAGTGTCACTCATGGCAGTCAGTCTGTAATGTTACAAGATCAGCTGAGACATGAATCTCTAATAAGATTAAGACTCATCAGTATTGGTTTAGTCCTTTCCTTTTCTGAGGGAGAGGAACAGAATTATTCAAGACTTGCAGCAACAACATCAAGCACTTACTAATTATTACCTTTGCCTTCTCTTCTCTGAGGAAACTACAGTAAATCCGTATAAACACCTCAATAAAACCAGAAAGCAACAATAGCAATAAGCATTTGATGTTTTGTTTGAAAATATCTTTTCTTTGACATCATATGGAATAGCCTTTTTTCATGAAGTCATGTACATGTCAGTGTGCATGTTATTACTTTGATAGTTAAGTTTTTCAGTGATCAAGAGAAGAGAATGGAGGTATGCAGCCTTTTCCAGAGGACACTTCACTCTATTCTCTTCTATCTTGGTGCAACAATTTTTACACCTCACCTTACTAAGTCCTGTCACTTGGGTTGCTGGTTTCTGAAACTATATGCTTGAAATAGTCAGAAAACTCAAGTCCACTACTGATTTACAAATGTTTGTGTTAGCATCTTGTAGAATGCTAAAGGAACTTTACAGATGCACTATACCATCTTCTTTATGGAGTAACTTCAGGTCTCACACTGGTGCATGTCAATTGGATACCATAAAAATCTAGGAAAGGTCCACTTTCCATAGGGAAATCAACCTCCTCCACCACCACCTACCATGCCACCCAAATCCCAGATACTGTAGCTGTGAGTGACAGCTGGATTTTGAATCCCATGGGGAGACTCTATGCCTCTTGACGGATTCATTGTGACACTGCCCAGACTGCCTGCAAACTGGCAGACAGCTCTGTTTGCCAAATGTCGACATTATCTTATTGGCATTTCAGCCCACTTCTCATTTTTAATGGACAGGAGAAAGACCCAGCCAACAGAGTGCTGAAGCAGTGGCAGTGTGTTCAGGCTGCGCTGGCTGCAGCCTCCCTTGGACAGCTGCAGGATGGCACCAGCACCCAGAGAGTGGAGGCAGGTACTTGAAAGCTGCTCGACCACTTGATGGAAAATACAGGAACTGAGGAGGAGAAAGAAGACAGCAGAAGAATGGCAATTTCAGGAGTAGGTGCTAGTAATAAAAGCAATGTCATGTTATTGTGCTGGCTAAATAGCTTAGACCTCCTAACATTTTACAGCAAAAGCAGTTTGTCCTCATTGGAAGAACAGGCTTGCCACAAGCAAGAATATAGTTTATATATATACACTGATCTGTAAAAAGTCTCATGATGCATTATATTTGGAAATATCAAACCTCTGAAAGGGTAACTTGGAGGAGAGTTCACACTGCAGGTCATCTGCTGAAGCAGCTTAGAGATGTCAACTCATGTATTAAGGTGGCTCTCTATTAATTCATAATTGTTGCCTACATCTCAAGAAATAGATCTGTTTCTCTTTTTCATATCTATCTGCCTGGCCTGTCAGAGCAGCAGTAGATTACTTTTTTCTCACTGTACTAAACTGTGTTTTTCCAAATAAATTATTACACCTCTCTTGGCTTGCAGCACTAGTGTGGCAGAATGGATAAACAATTCACGAGGTTCAGCCATCACTCTAAATCTTCATCAGACATTTCACTGGCTGCACCCCTTTATCTCAAACATGTTCTTCCTAATTTCCTGTCAGAAGATCTTTCCACATTATTTCATATTGGTTTAAATGGCAGGATACACATCCATGGAAAAAACCACTGTACGAAATACTGCCTGGATGAGAAAAGGTCCGGTGCAAGACAAATAAGCATGAGTGCTCGAAGTTTTGTTGAAATTGAAATCGGTATCCCATAAGATTTTTAAATCTCACCACTCTAAATAAAGCATATGGGGGAAAAAAAAGTAAAAACTACCAGACAAATTTGTGATTTAACAGGTGTAATTAAGCTACTCCAGCAGTAACCCAGAGATTAAATATGAAGAGATATGATTGTGTGTGTAAGCACTGCTTTTAAAGAAAGAGAAAAAATGCATAGGAAAAGTCCAAAGTCTTGAAGTTTAAAATTTAATTTTCAAGTAAATGTTTTCTTTCATCTTATATTTCTTTAATGTTAACTTCCTGTTACTTCATGGAGCTGGAATATTTTACACTGCACTGCTTTTTGGTGGACTTTCCCAAATATGATCTGCCCTAACAATGGAGGACATTTTTAAAGCTTAACGTCAAGATGGTTTTTAACAAGCTACTGTAAAAGGATTTTCCAGTTTTAGTGTGACTTAAAACATTATTCATCATTCTAACAACATATTAAACATAAAGGAAAGCTTTTCTACTGTCTCAATAACATTTTCCATAGTGCCCCTTTCTAACTGCATGCAGGTGCATGTTTTCAACCACTCTTCACAGTTCCTTAACAATCATTACAAATCCCACTTATCTAAACTAGTGATTAAAAACCTTTAAGGAGAAGCTGTTTAATTAAAAGTAAAGTAGACATTTATTGTGTGTTTAGTGCACCAATTTTGCTATGACCTAAGAACCATTCCCTAATTAAATTTTGTAATTCTTTCATATATTACAACTACAATATGATAACACAGAAGAAACCCAACAGCTAATTCAAAACTGCTATGTGCATTTCTAAAGTATTAGATTGGCTAACTTCTAAAATCTGAGGATGGACTTTGTACAAGTCTTTAGGAATATATTTGTATTTTTGCCACAAACTTTAACAAAACTAGAATGATACCTGTGGAACTCATGGTCGTGATTCATTTATGTACATTGAACTTAATCTAATAATTTCTTTGGTTTCAGTGGAATCAGTTCTGGATAGATAAAAGCATTCTGCATGCAGTATTTTCTACAGCTTAGAAATCTAATTTTTTGTTGCATTTTTTCTTTATTATAAGCTTATGTATACATGTACAGAGAACCTGACGCTAATCACCC
Source organism: Corapipo altera (assembly GCF_003945725.1). Classification (NCBI taxonomy): domain Eukaryota; kingdom Metazoa; phylum Chordata; class Aves; order Passeriformes; family Pipridae; genus Corapipo; species Corapipo altera. The sequence continues at coordinate 707,725 of NW_020885029.1, forward strand.
TCACAGTAAACTAGAAATAATTCCACTGCTATGCATACATTTACACCTGTAAAGGTGTAAAATCAGAGTGCTAAAGGACGTATGCTCACTCACTCACTGGATAACACACATAATTTTGTTCATTTATAATATACATACTTCCAAACATATTCACATTAAAACACGGCAAGCCTTAAGGTCAAAATGTTGCCTTTTTGTTCACCCAAATCCAGGGATGTTTGTGATATCCCAGTACTGCCATGATGAATAAGTCACTTAAAACATCACTATAAAGTGAGAGCACGACTGCAGTGCCTTGTGAGGCGCAGGGCAACTGACAGTGATGTGAGAACACACCTCTCTTGTTCAGTTTTTTATCGTTATTACTTTAGCACTGACATCTGACCTCTTTAGCTGCTTGTGTGTAGTGAAGTGTTCCTGGCTCACACCTGGCATCGGTAATAAAGCACAGCATGCATAAATAATGAAGATATGTTTGTGAAACTTCACTAAGTGGCAACTGCCTGTGACAAAGATCCTGCTACCAGCACTTACTGCTGTAAAGGTTTGTTAATGGAGACTGCTCAGCGGATGACAAAATGACCCAATTAAAGTTTATTCCAAATGACATCAGGGTCATAAAAGGAAACAAAAGAGGAGGAAATGGCTCCGATGGTTTGAAAATACATTGCAATGTATATTATTACATTTGCACTTTTTGCTATAACTTCATATTCACATAAAACAATACCTATTGAAAGCCAAGTTAATTAAAAAGGCAACTGTTGGCTAGACAGAAAAATGATGGCTTGTGACACTCTGCTGGACATGCTTTCCAGGAAAAGATCTAGTAACAAAGCCTTTTGAGACTGGGATAGGAGAGACATTTCTCCTGTCAGATACTGGATCAGAGACTTTCCAGATGAGAAAAAGATTTCAAATTCAAGTAGTCAGTCCATTTGTAGGAAAAAGCTCTCACATATGCAGTAAAGTACTTCTAGTGCAGGGTTTGTCGTATTCTGATTTATTCTGAAATTTCTAGATGAGGGCTGAAACTATGGGCCCCTGGAGGACTAGATATAGCCCAATTTACAGAAAAGTTATTTGCTCCTAAGTGCCCCTTCCATTGGAAAGGAGGAAATGTGTGTAAATGAAAGGAGACCGAGGTGCTCCAATGAGAAATCAGCAGACAATAAAGTGTCAGTGATTTTGAGCCACCTGCAGTTAATTTTCTATTGGTTCCAGTCATCACTCTGCATAGAGAAGGAGGAAAGACTATTTAATTGGATTTCTCTTGTATTGGGACTCCACCGACATCTTGTGATGTACCTAATGCACCAGTGGGGATGAGAGAAGCTGTGTGATGTTTTTTTTCAGGCAAACAGGAGCAGCAAGGAGAATATGGGATCAGACCATAAGCATCACTTCTGTGCATTTATCTGGGTAAAATAAAAATAGATCAGCTCAATTCTTTCTCAGAGACTGTGAGGCCAGTCTGGAAATCCTAGAAACACCCCTCACACAGTGCAAAATTAGAATATTTAAGGGCATTTTTAATTTAGGGCATTAATTTAGGGACATTTTTAATCCTAGGAAGCCTAGGACACCAAGGCCACAAAGAAGCATCACTTTGAGTACATCAGCTTCATTTGATTGAATGAAATGCAGAGTCCTACTACTCAGAGAAAGGGTGCCAGAAATCTGCTCTGATTAATTCAGCTTCACTGTGACACTTTTCTCATGTTATAGTTGAGAAAAGCAATGAGTTCTTTGCAGTCCTGTTAGCATGTTTTAATAATTCACTGCTGCCCCAGCTCAGACATTCTGGTCCCCTGCTCTACTCATGTTTGATTTGTGGATAATTAAATTTTTTAGGAAAATTAATTTGCAAGAACTTGGGGTTTGTTTGATTGGTTTGGTGTTGGTTTTGGGTTTGAGTTTTTTATTTTTCACTGCTACATACTTGTAGCAAGTATTCAATTAACTGCCTTTCGTAGGCAAGGAGCAACAACCTGTTTTCCCATACATGAGCGCCATACCAGCATAAAAACACATTGTTAAGGATGTAACAACGGGTTGGTGGCTGCCTAAGCTGGAAATATTCAGAATTCTTGGGACTGTCTCTTGGGGTCACACTAAAACATATTTTGCCTATTAAAATACAGCTTCAAATTTGTAATTTCAGTTGTCACCAGAAAGAAAGGATTCTTAGGGCAGAGACCTGGGAAAACATTTGGTTGTGCTTTCTTGACATAGTAACACATCTTTCAACAGCCTGTGGCTCAAAACATCCTGGGCCATAGGTTTCACATTTAATAGCCCTTGGTGATTTTTTTTCTGTACTCACTGTGCCTGAGTTTTGAACCTACATAAATTTTTGGCACCTATTTTATGCCAGCACTAAAGCAAAATGAACACCAAGCCACAGACTGCTAGTTTAATAGAGAAACGCAATTTTCTCACAATGATTGGATGCTTTCCTTACGAAGTGTGATGCTAATTGGAATACAGTAATCTTCAGCCAGAAGATTTTGTTTTGGTAGAAATAATGATAAAACAAGTGGAGTCGTACTTGCCTTAATAAAAAGTCATCCTACCCTTTCAATATGAAAATGGGAAATGACCCTCGTTAGCTAAATGAGTTTGAGAGAGAAATTGAGTAGTAACATTTTTGGACAATTAGTCTCCACTACACTGCTTTTCTTAGTAAAGGAACTTATTTGCTTTCCACCCCAGCTCCTTTCTGATGTTTCTTGGCATGTGTTATTTTATTGTGAAGGAAGATCCTTCTCACATTCCAGGAATAAATGTGTGTCCTTGTAAAATCTACAAGATTAAGAAGTTTGCCTTAAGGCAATGATTCCTGTCTTAGCAAAATATAATGCATACCTGCATATCAATTCTTCCTGTCCTCTTCAAAACTGGAGGTAAGTGTTTTTTCCATTTACATTTGTGCAAGATTTTTTGCAGATATGTTCTCAATTTTGTCTTTTGTTTGGCAACAGGAAAAGAAAGCCCATTACTGCATAATTCCATACTTTGTAATCCCAGCATCCTCAATGCGCTCTTATGAGATCACATCTTGGGAAGGAGACATACAAGAAAGCAGACCACAGGCAGTTCAGCAGTGCTGCTTCTGTCTTCCAGCTCCTCCTGCAAGAGTCATCCCACAGACCTTAGTGTAACTGCTAATGCACCGAAAGCAGAGCATGTGATCAAATCCTCTCCCAAAAATAGGTCCTCAGTAAGCAGTCATCTTTCCTCATCCCCGCTGTGTCAGTGTCAAACCAATGTGATTAGGTAGGAAGGACACTGATGTAGTACAGTAACAACAACCTTTTGGAAGGAAAGCAAACCAACAGCCCTAGTTGCCTGTCCTCTTTTTAGTAGTGCAGTGGTATTTATCCAGTGCGTGAGAGCTCTTAGCCTCAGCCTTCTGACAAAATTTATATTGTAGCTAATTATATTCTCCTTATCTACAAACCTCCCATGCTTCATCTAGCTTGAGTGGAACTTTTCCAACTGAATGTTTTTTCAATGGAAAACTGCTGTTTGATTGAAAACAAAGCTCTTCTGAGAAAGTGTCAACTTCAACAAAACCTGAAAAACAATTACAACTTTTCAGTAAGGTTAAAATACCCTCCATTAACCTTTTCAGAACAGTGACTCCATTTTTCATTTTGAAATTACTCCTTCAGATTGTATTATATTTTAAATAGAGATTAAAGACTGGGTCTTAAGATGAAACTGTTTTGAAAATTTCACTTAAAGTGATTTGATTTTATTTTGCTCAAGAAGCCAAATAAATCTTGAAATCCTGAAATTTTCTTTGAAAGGGAAATTTTGTATCCTTTGCAACTATGCTCGTTTGCTTTTGGTTCCATGCTATGGTGCATCGCTACTGTCCTCATTAAGGAAATTGATGCATATTCTCCACATAGGATTTGTATTTCAGTCATGGTGACTGTAGCTGCATCCCCTGAAGAACTAAATTCTTCTTTCTCCCATTGCCCTGAAGTCTTATGCTGACCTTGTGTATTAACATGTGTAAGAGGTCTGATTGCTTGCTCTTACAAGTGAACTGCTGTTAACTTTTAAAAAATTTTATATATCACAGCCTGAACAGTGTGTCACTGAAAAGCAGTCACATATTTCTGCTTTACATATAGTCAAGGAAAAGAGAAAGAAATCAACACGTTCTAAGGAAAAAAACTCCTGAAATGTTCGCAGCTGGACGTACTCCACAGAAAATGTCTGGTTCCTCCCCTTAGTTCACATTTCCCATACAGCTTCAGCTGCTGGAGTGAGTACCATGTATCAAACAGAGCAAAGCAAAGGGAGGCTCCAAAACATGACAACTTACAAGTCATTGAGAACTTCTGGAATTGCATGTGAAAGCAACAGAGAGCACAAAGTTACTTATGTTGCTATTGTAGCGGTGTAATTAGAAGATGGTGCCAAACGTCCTTATTAGAATTTTCTTCTGGATGGTCCTTTAGAGTATAGGCAAATGGAAGAAGTTAATATCAAGAGAGTGGTCTTTTGGTGATAATTCAGGTTGAACTTCAGGCAACACAACTTCTACTGTTGTCTACCTCATAGTACAAGGAACAGCTCTTATGTCCTTGGCACCTCTGAAAATATGTCCCATGGATTTTGCTCATCAGTTGTCACTGGAAAAGAATGATCTTAATATCTGACCTCAATATCATCTGAAATGCCATGGAAAGAAGAATGCTAAAGTATTTTATAGAATTGTCATGAAGTTAGTTCAGTAGGTGATGTTTGCAAACACGTATCATTCATAGATTCTCACCAGCCAAGGGCCTTTCCTTGAATTCAGATTTAGAAGTACATATTTTGCTTTAAACAAATCAGATCAGTGTACTTCTAGTTTCTGTAGTGGTCTGATTACAAGATGGAGTCTAACTACAAGATGGAGTCCGCTTTGCCATTGTCTTGAGCGTGGAGTTAAAAAGCCTTGATGCCACTGCTAGGCTGCTGCAGGAGCCGAGCTACTTGCAAAAGCTCCAGGAGGTACCTAGCAAGCCAGCAGAGGCAGGCAGACTAGCAAAAAAAGATAAAAAGTTGTTACAATCAAAAAATGCAGGAAGGACTTACTCTCCCTCATAAGGTATGCCAGGCTGATCTTGCTTGGAGACTAGGGAATCAGCCAATGGACACTCAGGGCCCATTTTGGTACCAGGTGACTTTTGCTTGGATACTGGTGAACTGGTGTAGTGGACTGATTATAAGATGGAGTCTGATTACAACACTGGTTCTTGCTTGAATATTAGTTTGTGAGATTTAGGAGCATCACAATGACACTGGAATTGTTATGATCCATCAAAGAAAGTATCCATAAAGTTGTAGTACATAAACATAGGTGCAGGCATTAGAAAATATTTGCAGAAGACAGAAAACCCAAGTCCTAACTCAGACTTCATTAACTGCCTTATCTAAGTTCATGCCAGTTAGTGGAACTCTTATACATCTGGCTGATGCATAAACTGCATCAGACAGAAATGCCGTATCTGCATTTTTTATCCAACATAATTATCCAAGCAGCTTCCTAGATGCTTGGAGTTGATGAAAGCTATAGCATCTTAATATGACTTATCCTTGTAACAGGGGTAAGAGAACTGAGGTCACCAACACTGGTAATGAATGCTCTGACAGAACCGAGCCTTAACAGAGAACATCCATTTACCAAAGCAAAATCATTTTTGTGAAAATATGTCTGGTTTGATACATCCTAATTAAATCACAGGTGTGGTTCTGATTGAGACCTGCCTGCCAAAAAAAAATCCTCTTAGAAATTCAAGTGACCTAGTCTCCCAAAGGCAAGGACAGGATTCCTGAAGTTTTTCAGTCAGCTGAAATCTTCCTTAAACAAGTGGTAAATACGTAATGCTGGACTAAGCTTGACTATTTTTGAAGAATGTGAAAGAATACAAACCCATACCCCACTCAAGGGAATCAGTTTTGCTAGTGAATCTAATGGTTTTCTGAATATTTTCTTGAAAAAAATCTGATTAAACCTTCTTATGGTTCATGGTTATTTTCTAATACAATTTTGTCAAGTGCTCCACCTGGAAACTCTGCTACCAGCCCTTCAGCCTGAACTCAGATAATACTCTAGGAGACTCTGCTAAATTGCTTCAGATAACATGCTCAGCAACGCAGAGCCCAAAATTAGGTTCTCTATGAAACTAATTCATATTAAATGATTGTTTGAATACCAAATGAAAAAGTAATTCTTCTTCTTCCTTCCCCTCTCAGATTTTCTCATGCACAATTGAAATTTCACTGAGGCCAAATCATCTTGGTGATATATGATGGGGAGGGGGATAGTTCTTTCATCTGATTTGCTCTTCATGTGTAAATGTGTAATTACTAATCAAAAATGGACTTGGATAGTAGGAAAGATTTCTTTATTCAAATAGAATCATAAAGTAGTACATTTCCAGAGGAACTAAAAATATGCAAGTCATGACAAAGTATTTATTGCATAATAATGTGATGACAACAACACAGAATAATCATATTTGCAGGTGGGACCTTTACATATATTATACAGCAAAGGTTTTACTATTGAAATGGAAATATAAATCAAGCAGGATGCATTTCTAGGAAATAAAGCATTATTCATTCACATACTAATATCCACCTTATGATCTCTCTCCTCGACTAATGAAAAAGGAAAAATTCAGTGTTTAGAATTAAATCTGATGTAGATGACATTTAAGGTCATGAAAGGCAATCTTAGTTGTACTGAAATCTTTTAATCTTATTTGCAGATTATTCCATCAGTGGCTCCCTGGAGCTGCAAAAGGATTTCATTCTCATATCTTTATTATTTAATTGAATGTTGAAAGTGTACCATATTGTAAATTGCTCTTAATTTAAAAGAGTACTTTCTTGTCTGAACATCATTGCATTTGGAGAGCTACAGGAGTACTGACTCAGAAATATACCTGGGTAAATTCAGTAGTGGCACGCAAAGTGGTTGGATGTAATTAGGTAAGGAAATGACTATAGGGGGTGAAGTACATAATCATACTTAATTGCAATTCAACAGATGTTCAAAATTACTGTAACTTACACCGATCTGATGTAACAGCCAAATTTGATTCTATATTATATCAGGATGCAATTTCTATTGAAATCGGCAGGTCCACATAATTAGGGGTGTCAGACTACTGACTTCTAGAGGCAAGAATATATTTGGCCCTGCGCAAACTCAGAGTTTGCCTTCACTATCCAACAAGCCTAAGGCTGGGCTCCTGTCTTCACTGGCCTGGGCAAAAAGTTTTCTCAACATAGCTGTATCAACAAAATCAAAACCTTTTTCTTGCTTTTTTTTGATCTTACCCCTGTTCACCTGAAGGTATGATCCGTGCATCCTGCATTAAGATGAAGACGTATCTCTCCCTCAAATTACAGAAAGAACCAACAATGTCAGTAGTTTTATCTTGCATGCTTGATGCAAAAAGGGAAAATGCCACCACAAAGAAAATCTAAACCTGGTTTCTAATCAGTGTTGTACATAGGCTAGTCAATCTGTGTCAAAAGGCTTTACATGTGGATTTGGAGATGTTTTGGAAAGATGACAGAGAATATGGGGCAAACTGTCAACCAGTAACAGCAGAACTTCAGTAATGAGGCTAAGGATGGGCAAACTCCTACTTCAGTGATCAGCCATGGTAGAAGACCCCTGAGTAGTTATTTTAGCCATGTGACACCTAGCTTTCCCAGCAGACCCTGTTTCCTGATCTGGTCCCCACTAGGTAGAAAAAGCCAGTGGAGAAACCACACTGTGCACGTCCATTGATGCTGCATTACCTAGAAGCCAGGTAAAGCTGCAGGAGTCTTTGACACTAGTAGCAGCATCTGCGGGGTCCCTGGGTAAGGCCAGGGAGGTGAGGCCACCTCTCCCTGAAATTGATGTCATTACATCTGCAAAGGAGCATAGAACAGTTTTCCCTCACTACCTACTTCTACGTGTTTCTTGTAGGACAATTCGATTCATTTATTTCCTGGCCAGTGCAGAGCTATCTCTGGTAGGTATTTACACAGCAACATTCGAAAACCACTTGTGCATAGGTATTTATAGAGCACCAATCACAGGCAGTTGTACCTAATGACTGATATTAGCACGATGTGTCAAATACAAAATCTTTCTCTGAAAACAGCAGGGTCCAAACAACTCAGCTAATGAAACAGGCAACGAAGAACACATATGTGGCACCACCTCGTGTATCCTATTTTTGACCGTTAAAATAAATTATATGGGTCTCAAGTACATGAAAATAACACAACAAGACTACCTAACTCACCTGCATGTCAATGTCTTCCAGCAAAGCTTTCAAGAGGTTTGATTTTTTTTCTCAAAAGCAAACCCTTTGCATAAATCAGGTCTTTGGTGATAAACTAAGAGGACAGCTGCTAGCGCTCTGTGCCGAGGAGAAAAGCAGTCGAGCTCTTCCTTCCCTGACAGGACTGCCTGGCTTCACAGCATGGCACTGTCCATACACAGGCAATGTCCGCCTTGGAACATGAATTAATTTCCAGTACCTGCAAGGTAAGTGAGTGTTAGTCCCATTCTGTGATCTGGGCAATGGTGAAGCTCAGTAACCAGACTTGTGTTGCAGTTAAATGCTAAGCCCCATGTTGCAGGCAGGATTTGACAAACAGAAAGACAGACTTGTAGGGCAGCGCCATCATCTCAGCAGTCCCTCCTGCCCCTGTGCAGCTTCCCTCTCCCTTTTCTAGTCTCCTCCACAATTAAATAAAATGAAGGTTATTTCAAAGAGAGAAACTTGCACTGGGTTATACAGGGCTGATATTACTCTCTCATGGAAGCAGAGACAGGAAAGCAGATGAGAGGAAGCACTAGAGATACACAGATGTAACTCACACTTGCCAGAGAACAGAGAGACGTACAAATTGCCATGCTGGCACAGGACAGTTGTCTGGTTTACTTGTTATCCGTGGCATTGGCCTGTACCAGGTGCTTTAGAGAAATATCAGAAACACTACTGACATTGACTGTAAAATTACCTGCCCATCATGGAAATTTTTTTCTAACCACAAGCAATCAGTGGTTGGTCTCAACCTTCTGGTTCAACTCCCCTGTGTTTGTGTATGTCTCTGTTCCTCTCTAGTATGAAATGTAAACCTAATACATTAAGTATTCGTAAAATTATCAGAAGCATACCTAATTAATTGAATTCATTGTTCTCATGAATTTAATACAGTGTTTGAGTCAGATTATACATCTCGAAAATGTTCTTGTAACACAAGATATAGGTATATTTATTTGCTTTGAGGGTACACAAAAAATAAATATACTTGAGTAAGAAATCTCCCACTGTGAGGAAAGGTGGATCTTTCAACCAGAGATATTCCTCTGCACCTGAGAGGGAAAACACAGGATAACTACTGTCATGCACAGATGCTGCAATCAACTGCATAGATTGTTAAGATAACCATTTTTGCAAAGAAGTGTGCATGGCTGGGTGTTACTTTAAAATCAAGCTCTGTGTGCAGGGAGAGAAGTGTGCAAGTATAGTTTTCAGATTTATATGGATATATCTGTACAGTTCTGCATGTGACTATTAAATATACATATCTGACTCAATGATCTTAAAGGTCTTTTTCAACCCAAATGATTCTATACATGCGCATGCGTGCATTTGCACACATACAAAAGCTGGTGCATCCAGGAAACAGGTTCCAAACTGGGAAACAAAACTCTTCCTTTATTCTCACAGAGAGGGGCAAGAACAGATTCTGCAGGATCATTTCTGTAAGCAGATGGAGGAAGGCAGGGTGATTGACTGATCAGTTGATTTTGATCACAGTAATGGCAGAAAGTTTGCTATTGTGCCCAAAAATCACGAATTGGGAGCATTACTGCACTCTTTTAAGTACGTCTTTGCAACCCAAAGGTGATACTTTATAGATTTTATCTGAGTCCCTCCCCCTACAACTATTTCACCACTTTATACCTTTCAGTGCTGGGAAAAAAAAAAAAAAAAAGAAGACCAAATGCCAGGTGACATTAGCAAAGGAATCAAATACACATACTTGAAAAGGTATGCTGTTGCATGGTCATTATAAGCACTTCAAACTAAAGCATGTGCCTTTACATATAAAATATATATGCAACTGATATACAATATTATGACTCACTATCAGCTGCTGGGAGTCTTAGAAAGCATAGCAGGGTAGAATTACATTTTTTTCTTTCATTTTATGAATGGCACAGTCAAAAAGAGCAACACTGCTATATCGGAAATTAGCCTTTGTGCCACTTTATACCTAGAAACTTTCCAAACTGATGTTTCATTCTACATTCAAAGAAGAGTGGTTTTAAATAGGATCCAAAGGTTTGATATACCAAAACCCTCCAAAATCTTGTCCTATTACTTAGTTTCATGCTTTTTTTCAGAATCTAACCTTGCATGACTCTTTATGTAAAATAAGGGCTGTAATTTTTCAGTTGCTAACTTCTGTGAACTCAAGAGCTAACATTTCCAAAACAATTCTTTTCTCCCCACAGTCACACACTGGCCTCTTCTCTCTCTGTCCATGTAATCTCCCTTCCCATCATCTCTGTTTCACCTTTTTGCCCTCACCACCATTCTCTTACTACTCAGGTGGCTCAGTCTCCTGTCTGTTTTCCCAAACTGGTCTTTTTCTGCCTTTTTAATAGTGCTTCTTTACCAAGTATTCATTATAGGCTGTGTTTTTTGTTCTTCCTCCTGATCTCTACACATCTCCAAATGATTCTAACTCAAGCCACGCTATGTGAACTAACACATATCCTCTGAAAGCAAAACATATTTCATCATATTACTTGCTTTATGAAAATTCACAAGTTATGGAAAAAGTAAAATGCCAGAAAGTTTTTCACAGATCCCTCTGGCCAACAGAGTATTGCAAAAAGATTCAAACCCGGCAGAAACCCCAACCTCAAAAAGCCTTAGCACATACTTAGAGCTTTCTCCTGTTTCTGCAAGGTGACATAATGGTTTACATTGAAAGGCGAACATACTTATCTTGAGATTTAATGGTCTTCGTCAGCGTGGACTTCAGAATTTAAATGTTTCCATGCTCCCTTATCTAACACTTCATTCTTTCTCACATTCTTGTTATTCATATGGGTGTGCAGTCTGAGTGGGCTAGCCAAAATCATTTATGGAAATGTATGCTGCCTGGTTTTCAAAAAGATTGTATTTCAGCTATCTTTATTTCAGATCACAACACATGGGCTATCATTTAAAACTTGCAAATACTCAGAGAAAGAGGGACAACTCAGTTAGCTTCGGTAGTAAAGGTGGTATCTCTAGCACAGGTTGCATAAATATTACATATGAGTGTGAAAACACACACAGGATTTTGCAAAATATCTAAACATTTTGAAAAGCCCTTGCATTTGAAAATATCAGACATTCTTTCAAAAGGGAAGCTAGGGTGACACAGAGAGAAGATGTTTCCTAATCAGGTGCTGCCTGTACCCAAGCAGGGTAATCTAATTTGCAAGTAGGTGACCTATATGTCTGGACATAGCTGATTATTTATTCAACTAATCAAATTATATTGTGTCATTTGACGGTAGGATGTACACAGTGCTGACACGATGTTATTTTTTGTCACCAGATAAGGGGAATTGATTCTAATCTATATTACTTTTGTTAGTCATCAACTCTTACACCTAGACCTGCCAAGGGAAGCATGAATGCATTTCGTGAAGTTCAATAGCACACATATCATTAGGTCATAGCAAAGATATGCATTGTTGAAAAAAAAAAAAAAAGCCGACCAAAACCGAAAAAACAGTGTTCATCATTTGATCAACTTTTTCTACATGCCAGTACTGTAACAGTGAAAGCACCCTTCCTTCCCTCTCCCACCGGCCACTGTGATGATGCAATTGCCCATTTTTACTCCTTCATTTTTGTCCTTGTCATCATCTGGTTTTACAAAGAGACCACTGCATATTAAACTGTGTCTGCTGAGAAACCTTGCCTTCTTGCTATCCCTAAAAGCATTGAAATCTTAAGAATACCCTCTGTTCAGCTGTGTGGACTTGTGATGTCCATTTTATAATTAATTTCAAGCCACATGTCATAACCTGGGCAAAAGACTGGCGTTGGGGTTTTTTTTAATTTTGATTGACTGATTTCATTCTCTAACAGTATCTACTGTAAAGGTTAGTGAACAATTCTGATATCTGCTTGGCCTGGGGGACTCGTCAAAGAGGGGTCTGTGTGCCCTAACGAGGAGCAGCAACTGAGGCCTCAGCAGATCTCGATATTTCTCCCATCCTTCCCCTGCCCTGTTTAGTTTTTTCCATGACCCCGCAGGTTATTTCAGTGGGGAGGAGGAGCAGAGAGAGTGGGTGCTGAGGACTTAGCGGGAAGGAGAAAAGTTTTTCAAATATGTAATTATGAGCCTCTCATGGAGCAAGCGGAGCAGCCTACTGTGTGGAGCAGTTGGGAGCGCGACGACAACGCGGGATGAGCGTAATTGTTGCCGCTGTTGCTCCCACGGGCGGAGGGCTCCGGCCCCGATGCGGGGAGGAGCGGGGGCTGAGGAGCTGCAGTAGTGTTGAAGTCGCCGGGTCTCACGGCTGCTACCTCCTCGACCTTCCCCGAGCCACAGCGTGGGAAAGGCCCGTGGGGGAGCGGCGGCCCCGCGGCTGCCCGGGCTGCAGGGGATAGAGGGAGACAGGGCGAAATCTGCTGGTTCGGGCAAAGTCAGCGGCAGCGCAGCGGGGCCCCGGGGGTGTCGCAGCCCCTGGGCGGCACCGGGCGGCACCGGGGGAGCGTATGGCGGGCAGGGGCCGCTCCACCGCACGCGTGTCCGCGAAGGGCGGGCGGGCACAGCCTCCGCCGCGCCGCTCCGGCGGTGCCGAGCAGCGCCCGCGCCTCGGCGGCGGCGGGTCCCGGCACGGTCCGAGCTGGCACGGCCCAGCCCGGCCCGGCTCGCTTCGGCTCTCTGGGGCTCGGCCCCGGTTACTCCCCGCGGGGGCAGGTCCGGCTCGTCCCCCGGCGCTGCCCCCCCCCCCCCCCCCGCCCTGTCCCGTTTCCTCAAAAGGGTGCCCGCGGTAGGGAGCGCCTTCCCCCCGGAGCCGTGCTCCCTTGGGGCGCTGGACGGATTGAATGCAACTTCAGCCGCCGTGGCCGCTTCCATCGCTGTCCTGCCTTCCCTCCCCCCGCCTCCCGTTCTCGCCTGAAAAGAGCAAACTTGCGTTGAAATGGCACCTCGGCTCGTGCGCCAGCCTAACCAGCCCATTAAATATGATCAACGTACCGTTTGCATGGATTGAAACCTTTCCCAGTCCTGATTGCTCCAAAGGGGAATCACGTCCTACCTCCCACCTTCCCAATCTTCATTCTCCCAGTGTACACACTCTTGTAATTACTAGTGATTGTGCTAATGCAACCCTGAGCAAAAGCATGCTGGTACTATGGAGAGGGAAGGCGAAGAAAATACCGCTAGTGTAGGGCAATATAGATGAGGATTATGCTTTTTCTTTTCTACCTAGACATAGGATAATATATATCCTATAGATATTGCACGTTAAGCATCGACCCAAAGATCAGCGGCTCCTTTACTAGCCTCTTTCTTTTATACCCGTGGGACTTTTTTTTTTTTTTTTCTTTTTCATTTTTGCTTTTTCTTTTCTTTACCGGATCACCAGGTGATCTGAAAAGAAATGATGGATCGCTTCGTGGACCTGCGAAAGGAGAGAAAGTGAGAAGACTACTTAGTCCTGACTCTAACCAAGGACAATGCTGTCTGATCCCACTCCTGCCGTGATTGCTTCTTACATAATTCTCTGTATTCACCGCAGACCGCTTTGCTCGAGGGCAGAGGGGGGGCACCCCAGTGTAATATCACGTCGGGCCTTCTCCGCACTTGATTCCCCTCCTTCAGCAGAGAGGGGCTTCGAAGCGTTGCCATTAACTTCGGTGATCATCATTTGGTTTCTTTTACAGGCGGCTGAACCGTCTTTTTCTTAAGCTAAGATTTTTTTTTATTATTTGTTCAGTTGACATTCCCTGTTCCGCTCGCCCCCACCCCCGCGGCGTGCGCACACACACACGCACACACTCACACCCCTTTTCTTTTCATCATCAGCAAATAAAGATTAGGTGGGCAGATTATAGAAAGCGTTTTCAGTCCTCTGCTGATCTTTATTCCAGAGCCTTTGTGATGATATTGATGATGATGATGGTCAAGTGGACAGTTTGATTTTTGTGTTTGGAGCTAGTTATAAAGAATCAATATTATATCAAGGGGTAACTTTCGTGATAAAGGACTTTAACCACTCTGGCTATTCATCATAAGTCTGTAGCAAGCAGATAGGTCAAAAGAAATTATATTGCACTAAAGAGTGTGTCTTCTTATCTCTCCTATACCAGGGGAATAAGGGACAAGCCGATCGATACAGTAGCTGCTGTATACTTCTTGCAATTATCAATAGCTGATTTCGTCTTTTGAGGCCTGCATCCATTAATACAAACTAATAATAATTTTCTGAGCATATCTGTAGCCAAGGCAATGAAAGTTTTTGTACTTGCCAACACTATTTATATAGCTATGTAATACTGTGTGTGTGTGTGTGTGTGTGTGTGTGTGTGTCTGCAGTGTGCATATATATATTAATATTCATCTCACTTGTCCTTTTTGGAAGCATACAGATTTTTGCAAAGGGGATAAACTCACTGATTTTACATGCACGTAGTATTCCTACTTGTAATTCCTGGAGCATGTACTGACAGACATGTTGCAATACAAATACAGTGGTTTAATATATACAGTACCTATGTATCTATATGTGTAAATAATGTGCGTGTATGATGTCTTGATAATGTCCCCTAAACGATGTGTATTACAAATATTCCACAAAGCATTTAAAATTCTTGGTTAAATTAGTCTATCAGCTGTTAGGTTAAGGAACGGAAGTATATGGTAATTGGAGTTTGCTACGTGTGAACATAAGCTTTTGTGTATATGAATCAATGTTTATTTAGACCCAAGGGTGGCATAGTATTAAATAAAGGGAAAAGTAACTTAAACGTTTAAGGCAAAACGTTTAGGCACAGTTGTGCTGTAGGCTGGTTCTATAAATCTCGTGGTGGGGCTTAGTTGCTTTCCACAAAAAAATTGTAATAGAAAAGAAACATCTTTATAATTGACATTTGACATGCTGTTTGGGTTAGGCTGTGGTAGACCAAGCACAGATTTCCCTCTGATGGAAACATTTATCATCGTGATTGCTGCAGAGTGGCAGGTGGTGTTATCAATTACCTCTTCTTACCAATAATAATATTAGTATGGTAATATCTTTGCTCATGTGAGAACGAATTAGCGGTCAGTTGCTGCAGCTTTAAACAGACAAAATCGTGCTGGATTTAACCCCAGGGTTCTCAAACAAAAGTTGTGGTGCAGAAAAGGGGTGGGAAGATGATACTTCAGCCTGCCAGGAAGAGTAGGAGATGACAGAAAATAAAGCCCAAATAATTGCATGCCCCTTCAAATAAAGTTGCTGAGCAAAATAATAACTTTAAAAGACAGTCGATGGATTGCACAAAATGTCAGATCCATCTTATCCGCACGTTGGTAACTTTGATGGGTTTAAGAACAACAATCTTGTATAAAGCGTAAGTGTAGAAAGAACTACTTATATGCTCTTTGTGGAGTCAATCTTGTAGATAAGCTGACAGTTTTTACGAACACCGAAAAAACGTAAAAATTAGAGCAAAAGCGTAAAGGTGTCGCATTAATATAAAAAAGAAAGTAGTAGTCGGTAAATAATATTGTTAAGTAGGCAGAATAATAATGTGTCGCTTCTCACGATGAAAGGAACATTGCAAAAGAAGAAGACAATTAACAAATTAGATTTAATTACGGAGAAAAAAACTACTTTTGCTTCCCATCACTAGTAAAGTATTTTAGTGGACCCACCAGTCACGGCGAAGGGGACGCGAGCGGGCGCGGTTTGCGCCGGAATACGCGTGACTGCCAGTCCCGCAACTGCGTCCCCCGCTCTCCTGCGCGCCCCTACCTGTGTGGGTGCGCAGAGATTTACGCGGCTAAGCGATCCCATCCTCCCAGTCCCCCCTCCGCAGTGGCCGTGTTTTTTCGCAGCCCAACTTCAGTGAATGCATCATTATAATTTTTTTCTTTTCGCCTTCGAGTCAGAAACATTAATTAGACGGTCGGTGGAAAACTTTGCAGTGTAATAGGGAGTGGGGGAGGAGGAAGGGGCCGGAGAAGACGCCTATCAATTCATAACTTTCCACTCGCCTCCCGAGCCCCCTACACTGTCAGGGTTTTCCACGCAGGTCGGGTAGAAAGTTTCCCCCCGGCGATGTGCACAGCTGCCGGCGGTGCGTCCCGGCGGTGCCTGGAGGAGCCGGGGCTCCGCGGCTCTTCCCTGGCGGGGGGCAGCGGCCGCTCCGCGCCACCCGGCAATCGGCCCCGCGACCCCCGCTCAGCGCCGCCGGCTTTTTTTCCCACACAAAAAGTGGAAAGGCGAGCGGCGTAAGGGAAAAGAAAACCATAAAATGTATCACTTGTAACCCTAGAATATGTTAATGTCAAGAGATACAAATCTGGTAATTATGCCTTTCTTGCCTGTTGTGTTCTCCATTGTTCATTAAACATTAAAGACGGGATTATTTAATTTTCCACTTAAAGATTCTCTCACGTTCCGTAAAATCATATTAATTTTCAATCATTTTAATTCTTACAAAGGACAAAGTTTGGGGTTTCTAACGCTGTCAGTGAGATGCCTTTTTTTTTCTCCCCCCCACATCGCACTTTTAAAAAGCACTTCAGTAAATGGTCTGCTGCTGGGGGAACTACCAGACACTGAGCCATTAGAAAACGCCTAAGTTTAGGGGTAAAAAAAAAAAAAAAAGTTGCCTCAGCAACAGCAACAAATCCTTTCAAAAGATGACTGGATGAAAACTGACACACTTCTGATACTACTGCAACTGGGGAAAAAAGTGCATGGGCGAGGTGAAAGTGCGTCCTCTCTCATTCCGGGCAAACGTTTCGGTCACAGGGAGTAGCTAAGCCTCTTCACATAAAGCAAGTCGGAAAAAATATCCCTCTCGGTTTTTGAACGGGAAGCCCTAACGCCAACTCCCCACTCGCGGCTGCGGTGCTGAAGGTTACTTGAACACCCGCTCGCTTTCACCTGCCCTCTGCCTACAATATAATGCAGCATATACCCACGCGCGCGACGTGTTATTCGTGTGAGCCGAGTGCGATAACTCCCTACATCTGACGGAAAAAAAACAATGCTCAATTAATGGGCTCGTCCCCTCCCACTTCATATTAGAAAATTGCATCAGATTTCAACCATCACGATTGCCTCCGTATATTTTAAACGAGACACGCTCAGTGCGACCAAACTTTCAGCGAGGATTGATGCACGGAAAGAAGATGCGTTAGAATGTACAGACGGTAAACAAGTTTTTTAATTATAAAGCGGGCAATCATCGCGAGGGGTGTCGTGTATACATCTCGCTAAACGAAGGACAGAAAAGTACACTCGTCTAGTACCAAAAAGGCATTGATCTGGCGTTTCAGTGTTGTTTCCCTTAAGGGTAGTGCCCGTTTCTAACGAATACCTGCCCCACAGAAATCGCTGATGTTGTACGTTGGAGCAAACGATCCAAAGTGGCCTAAACTGTCTCCTCTAACTTTATTTGGTTTGCCTACCAACATAAAAGCGGGGAATAAACCGAAAGCCCAGAGACAGGGTATCAGAGCGCACGAGATAAAGGGAGCTATCAGCAGGGAAAGTTTACACAGGGAAGGCTCCCAAAGAAGCCGGGGTTAGTGTGTTTTAAGGACTAGGGCTGGATTACACGGGCTGGGGTGGGGGTATTAGGAGGAAATCCCTTTCACTGATCCCCGGCCCCATGCGCGGAGCTGCCCGCCTCCCTCCCGCGCCCGGTAAGGTGGGCTGCGCCTGCGCGCCCCTGGGAAGGCAGGGGCCGGGGCCGGGGCCGCTCCGCTGAGCGCGGCACGGGGCGGGGGTCGGCGGGGGAGCAGCGCGCAGGGGCCGGGATGAGACTAACAGATTTTAAAAAAAAAAAAAAAAAAAAAAAAAAATTAGGAAAAAACCCCCCAAACAAAGCAAAACGGCGGCGGAGGGGGTCGCAGGAGGAGCCCCCCGCCCCGAAAGCATACATGCACAGCACTGCGCGGAGCTGCGCGACAGGGCAGTGCGCGCACTGCGGGACCCTGCGCGGTGCGACGGCGATCGGCGACTGTGGGGTACATCCTAGCGGCGGCTGGCTGCCATGGGAGCGGGCTGGACACGCTCCCCGCCCGCCCCGGCCGAGGGGGAGGCGGGCAGGGACGGCCACGGGAAGCGGCAACTTGTGGCGGCGGCCGGGGAGATGGAGCTGCTGCGCGGCCGAGGGGCCGCCCGCCTCCCCGGGGGACGGACGGGGCGGGAGGGACGCGAGTCGGCGGGACGGGGCGGGGGAGGCTAGGCCCGGCTCCCCGGTAACTTGTAATGCGATAGAGGAGGAAGCGGGGGGTTGGAGGAGAGGGAAGGCTTTCCCCACCCCCCCCACCTCACTTTTACAAAAAGAGGGGGGGGGGCTGCGAGAAAAGCCTCTGTTGGGAAAGTGCGTGCAGAGAGGGAGGCTCGGCGGCGGCGGGGAGCGCATCGGGCTGCGGGGCTGGGGGTAGCCCCGGCGGCAGCCCCGGCAGCGCGGCACGGGAGGCGGAGGAGGAGGAGGAGAGTAGGAGGAGCTGCCGTGTGACCCGCACCGCTCCCAAACTTGAAAGTTTATCTGCCCGAAATCAAGAGCGGCCGCGGTGTGCGCAGCGCTCCTCGGCACGGAGCGGAGCCAGCGACCGGCGGACCCGCCGCGCAGGGAGCGGCTGCCGGAGCCTCTGCGAACGAGGCAAGGCAGGGGAGGGGGGATTACCCCAGCGACAACAACAGCCACCCCCCACCCCCCAAAACTGGGAGAGGATCCATGCTATTTGCCGGAGACCAAGGACTTGCTCATCGGCGCACACGCGAGCCCGCTGTCATTAGCTAAAAGGACACACGGCTGAGCCGGGGGGGGTAGGTGGGCGGAAGGGTGAGGAGTGTCACAAAAAGTCATTACAACCTGAGAGAGAGGGGGAAGAAAGAAAAAAAACTTCCTACCAATGGACAACAGGAAGTGACCACCACCACCAACGGGGAGTCTCTGCTTGGAGACAGAAGCTGCAAGACAAAGAAGAAGGAAGGAGAGGTGAAAGACAAAACTGCCCAAGGTCTTCTGCGTTTGCGTGCGTGCGCTTTCGAGAGAGTCAACAGAACAAAAGTCAGCAGGGAAGGGGAGACAGAAAGAGCGACGGAAAAGGAGACAGGATGGAGGAAGAGCTAAAGACAAGCATGTGAAGACCAAGGGGAAAGAGCAGAGCAACGCCGAAAAAGAAAGCACACTGAAAAGAAAGAGAAAAAGAAAAGGCTTACACAAAAGTTTCTTTTCCTCCTGGGAAGAAATTACTCACACGCACACAGAAATCAGATGCCTCAGATGCCTTGCAGCTCAACTTCTGGGGAAAGGGAGACCGAGAGAGAAGAGAACGCAGAGTGATGTGAAGAAAGGGGGGGTGGGGGAAGCCCGAAAGAAAGCAAAGCAAAAGAAACTGAGAGACAGGGGGAAGAAAGAAGGACGGACAGAAAAGCGAAGATCGTGACCTTTCCCAACAAGTGAACCTTGCACATATGTTGTGTAAAGTGTGTGCAAAACAGATTCCCTTCTGCGTGGTGCGTGTGTGCTTCGCTGCTGCTGCTGCTGCTGCTGCTGCTGCTGCCGCTGCCGCCGCCGCGGTCGGTGCCTCTCGCAGGCGGCGCTGCCGGCGCCGTGGAGACGCATCATTTGGCGGAGCGAAGCGGCTAATTGCGGAGCCCCGTCCTTCATTTACATATGCAGCCTGAGTCCGCTGGAGCCGCGCCAATCCGCGCTCGCCCCCAGCACCATTAATCGCCATGCATTATTCACAACCATAATTACTGAGCCCCATGCGCGCTGCGCGCAGCCGCCCCAGCCCGCCGCCCCGCGCACACCCCGCCGCTCCGCGCACACCCCGCCCGGCTCATCCCCCGCTCGCTCACCCGCGCACCCGCGCACTCATTTACTCACTCCCAGTTTGGCTGGCTGGTTAGCCTTGCTTTTTTTTTTTTTTTTTCCCCCGTGGTGTTTGTTGCCTTTTCTGTTGTTTGTTTGGTTTGTTTTGCAACTCGACTTTTATTTGTGAACAGTTATTTCCAACCCCCAGCCCTCCTTCCCTCGTTCCCAATTCCTCCCCCCTCTCCTTTCCACCTCCACGTCGCTGATGCCTCTGCAAAAAGCAGAGTCAAGACGGCTCAGTTAGCAGCATGTCTCGTCGAAAGCAAGCGAAACCTCAGCATCTCAGGTCGGACGAAGAGCTGCAAGCGGAGGTAGTTTCTGAGCACGGTAAGGGCTCCTGGCGGCTTCTTTCTCCTCTCTCTCTCTCTCTCTCTCTCTTTTTTGTGAGGGTGTTTCGGATGGAGATAGGTGAATTTATGGTGATGGTGAACATGGGAGCGCAATCGCACTGCAGCGGGAGAATGGGAATTAAAGCAGCTGGGGGAAGAAGCAGCGGAACTGAGAAGTTCGCAGTTTTGCCAAGTTTCTGCAGCCCACCCCCTGCCTTTAACCAGCCCTCCCAGCAGCAACCTCTCGGCCTCCCCAGCGCTTTGATCGCGGCTGGGATCGGCGACGGGGTCGGCCCTCCCTCCCTACTCACCCGGGCTCCACCAGCTGCAGGAGCGGGCGCCCCGGAGCAGCGCCTGCCTCCTCCTGCCTTCTCCTGCTGCGCTCCCTCGCGCTGTGTGACTGGGTATCCCCTTTTTCTCCCTCCTGCTCCCTCCTGGCGGAGGCTCGGAGCGGACAGAAGCCATATTCCCCTCGCCCCACCGGCAGGAAAGTTGGGACGGCCGGGGCCGGGGTGCCCTGCGGGAGCTCCCGCGGGCGGCCGGGCCACGGGGCAGCCCCACCGCAGCCGCTGCCAGAGGCTGCCCCCGTCGCCCCGGGTCGCCCGCGGGGGCTGCCCTGGCCGCTCCCCCCGTCTGTCCCGAGGGAGCGGCCGGGACCCCGGCAGAGGCGGGCAGGATCGCTCGGGTGCGCAGGGCCAGCGGAGTTGGTTTCATTATTTTCGAGAATATTGAACAGCAGCTTTTCGCCTTCCCCCCCCCTCCCCTTCCCCTTTCGCCTCCTGGCTCTGCTGCGACTGTAATTATTATCAGTAGTAGGTGACACGGAGTGCCACCACCGCCACCAACCCCTGTCGCGCCGGCTGCTGTGGGGACGGGTTATTTTCTCGCCCATCCGCCATTCCTCGCTCCCTCCCCACACGCAGGCACACGCACACTTGCTTTTATGCATCTGGGTTGCCAGGCGGCTCGTGAACAAGTGTCCAAAGCTGGAGAGATTTGGATCACGCCTTATTTCCACTTTACTGTAATTTTATTTTCGAGAATAGGGCTGCAGGGTTTTCTTCTTCCTTCTCTGTCTCTTTTTTTTTAATTTTCAGTTTTAATTGTCTTAGTAGTCCCTGGCACTGCAGCGTGCAAAGGCACGCCGCAGCCCGTGCTCTCTTCTCCTGGGCTAAGTTGAAAGCTTCCACTTGAAAGTTTTTCTTTTCCTCTTTGCAGAGAGCCCACTGCTTTCTTAGTTTCTCACGTAGCCAAGCAGGAGACCTAATGTTTTCGGCTTTCTGTGTAGGCCCCTTCCTCCACTGTTTTATCCACCCTCTCCCTCCCTTCGAAAAGGAAAAAAAAAAGTCCTTCTCCTGCTTTAAAACTATAATTACTCTTAAGTTGCATTTCTGGGTAGAGAAAGGCAGCAAAGTTGAAGCCTGAGGAGGATTTTGACTATTGTATCCGAACTTTACAGCCCTGAAGCTTAAGGCAACGTGAATCCACTTCATCAGGTTAAAACATCTGTCAGACTGGCAAATTGTTAAGCCTCCTGCTCCTTCCCAGGGTATTTGGGGAGGCAGGGAGTGAGTCCCAGTGCTAAGGGGGCTACTACCATTGCTCCAGGAAAACCCACTTGGGTATTGACATGAACAGGCACACGAAGAAATGCTTCCTTCTGTCACAGTGGAGGAGCAAAGCAGTGCATTTTCAAATTTTTTTTTTCCTTAGGAAACTGTGGTCATGTAAAATAAATTAGTGTAGGCAAGCAGATGAGAGTTAGTATTTTATTATGCAAACAAGATTTGTTGAGCCCATCTCTGTTGGTGTGGGTTCTAGGTCTAAGAATTTATCATTAGCATTATAAACTTTTACATCCTCTGAATCCATTTCAATACCGAAAAATAAAACCCTACTACTTCATTATGACTCTCCTGGCAAGTTAATAAATTGAAAAAAATTGTTAAACTAGGTTTTTGTTTTGTTTTGTGAATCTTATCTATGTAGCCATGTCACCCGAGATTAGAACAAGAGATATGCTAAAAAGAAACGCTTGCATATGGTGGGTAGATTAAGGACAAAGAATCTTTTTGTCATGGAAATGGGGTTTTTTTCCCTTTTTTGGGGGGGTTTTGTTTTGTTTACTTCATCACATAGAATTTCTCACACTTGGTTTGTTTTGTATTGCCCTCAATGACTACATGATCAAATGAATGGATTTATTTCTGCCGAATGAGAAAGACAGTCTTTCCATCAAAAGGACTACATTGCATCCCAGTGAGGAATTTTAAAGCGTTATTATTGTGGTCCGTGAATAGCACAAAATCGGCTTTCACAGCAGCCCTAAAATGCAAGTGTAAATACTTTTCAGCCTTAGAAGGCTGTTATCAAAATGTACTATGTTTCCTTTTATTAAAACATATTTTAATTAATAGAGTGAAACCCTTGGTAGTTAACAATTAACAAGCTGAAGAAGTGGTTTTGCACTTTCATTTGAGAAATGTGAACAAGGTGGAGAAGGCTACACGAGCAGAGGGCTATCTAGTGCGTATTAGTGTAATGTAAATCATTTACACGTTATATTAGGAAACCTAACGATTGCCATACTTGAAAGCAATTTTATAGGCCAGATATAATGAGAGCTTCAAATCTCGTGAATTGGAACACTTCTTGTCAAGTCAGTGTCCTTCGTTTCTGTTCACAGCTGTAATCAAGATATTGCTACAGTTCCTGAGTGTATTTTGCAACAGGCCAAAAATAGTTTGCAGAGTGCAGGAATATTTGTCCTTTTTAGAAAGCAAACTGTTTAAGCAGTATTACTTGATTCATGTGGCCTTTTCACTCATTTTGCTGTTCATCTACAAAGGAGTTAATGCAAGACTAAGCAAATAAGCCTATTCTTTATTTATTGAAATCAGCTTTAGTGCCACCTCAAAATAGATTTTATAAAATGAACCATTTAAAAATTAGTATCAAAAAAATGTAATCCTTGGAGCGAACGGACGGTCATAGTAGCAGAAAGAGCCTGGCAGTTTGGTGTGCAGAATGGAAGATAAACATTAGGCTGAGTTTTAAGTTGACTTGTCGCACCATAACTTTTGTGTTAATG
>NW_020885030.1:0-14791 GCF_003945725.1 Corapipo altera
GGAACCCATGCTGGAGCAGGTGGATGCATGAAGGAGGCTGTGACCCCATGGCAGGCGCAAGATGGTGCAGGGTCCTGCTGGGGACCTGCAACCCGTGGAGAGGGAAGCCCACACTGGAGCAGGTTTTTCCGGGGTAGGACTTGTGGTCCCTGTGGGGGACCCACAGTGGAGCAGTTCATTTGTGAAGGACTGCATCCCATGGAGAAGTGACCCACGGGACAACAGTTTCATGAAGAACTGTTGCCCTTGGGATGGACTCATGTCAGAGAGGTCTGTGAAGGACTGTGTCCCGTGGGAGGGACCCCACAGGAAGCAGGGGGAGGACTCCTCTCCCTGAGCAGTGGTAGAAACAACTGACCGTAACCCGCATTCCCCATCCCCCTGCACTGCTGGGGTGGAGGAGGGAAAACATGGAAGGAAGGAGGGGTGGGGGGAAAGTGTTTTTAAGACTGTTTTATTTCTCACTCTTTGGTTCTTATTTTGTTAGTAATAATTTTAAGTAATATCCCCACTTGAGTCTGTTTTACTTGTGAAGGTTATCAGTAAGTGACCTCTCACAGCTGTTAACTCATGAATCCTTAGGTGTTATTTTTCTCTCCTCTGTCCACTTGCAGAGGCAGAGTGAGAGAGTGGCTTTAGTGGGTACCTGGCATCCACATCCAGTCAGCATCAACCCACTACACTTGGACAGGGGCACTCTCTGCTGGGTTAAGAACTGACTGCATGGCTGGGCTCAGAGAGCAGTGGGGAATGGTGGTGTATCCAGTTGGTGACCAGTCACTAGTGGGGTTCCCCCAGGGATCATTTTTGGCCCCAGTCCTGTTTAATATCTTTATTGATGATCTGGATGAGAGGATCGAGTCTACCATTAGCAAATTTGCAAATGACGCCAAGTTGAGGGGGAATGTTTATCTGTTGGAGAGTAGGAGGGCTCTGCAGAGGGACCTGGACAGGATGGGCTGAATCCAATGGGATGAGGTTCAACAAGACCAAGTGCCAGGTCCTGCATTTTGGCCACAACAACCCCCTCCAGCACTACAGACTGGGCACAGAGTGGCTGGAGAGCAGCCAGGCAGAAAGGGACCCTGGGGGTACTGATTGACAGCAGGCTGAACATGAACCAGCAGTGTTCCCAGGTGGCCAAAAAGGCCAAGGACATCCTGGCCTGTATCAGGAAAGCTTTTTTGAGCGACTGGAATTAAATCTTCTGGAAAGTTTCTTCTATACTTACAGTCTGGAATATCCCTTGGGTCAGTTGGGGTCAGTTGTCCCAGCTATGTCCCCTCTCAACTTCCCATGCACCCCCAACCTAGTCACTGGTGGGGTGGTACAAGAAGCAGAAAAGGCCCTGGTTTTGTGTAAACCCTGCTCAGCAATCATAAAAACACCCCTATGTTATCAACACTATTTTCGTCAGAACTCCAAAACACTGCCCCATACCAGCCACTGTGAAGAAGATTACCCCCAGACAAAACTAGCACATTACCTCACACTACTTTCTACTTGTCCATCATTAGATTATGATATCTTTGTGGAAGTAACCTGTAGAGGTATGGCTATTTAACAGAGAGTTCCTCCATCTTCCAGGGAACTAATGTCCAGTAGTGTGTCAGGATAAACTTAAATATGGTTCAGCACATTTGATTCTTTTTGCTTAACTCTTGCATGAGTATCAGTGCTGGCATAGTTCTGTTCCAAAGCTTCCTACTGATGGACTGTTTATGAGGGTAGCAGAACTGTCTAGTAATTTAGTTTCATCCAGAAAAGTTGAGTGGGATGATTTCAGTCTAACCATAATTAGTGAAGGGAAATGAACTTTGTTTACCTCTTTATTATTAAAAAATGACTACATGATTGTAATACAATCTCTTATGATGTGGGGTTTTTTCTTTCTTTTTTTTCCCCTTAAGGGTCCTGGTATGTTTCATCCCTATGATAGTGGGCACATAGCAATGACTTACACAGGTCTCTCATGTCTGGTTATTCTTGGAGATGATTTAAGTCGAGTAAATAAAGACGCCTTACTGGCAGGACTGAGAGCTCTCCAGCTGGAGGATGGAAGGTAAAAGATATAAAATATCTTACAACTCTCTGGAAGATTTAATAGAAAACCCAAATGTAGAATTAAACATGATACACACTTTTATAATATTTTCTTTCTATCTAAAAATATTTTTGTGGGCATAAGCAATACAACAACATACTAGTTTACAGGACTAAAGAGCACTTAGTTCAGAGTTGCTTTCCTACTTGAGAATGATGGATGTTTGCTTACAACTGTAGAAACATGCTATTGGAAAGTTAATGGTTTGGCTTGTGTCTTGGGGGTAGTTGTTTTTTGATTGTTTTTTTTCTTATATCTTTTAGATAAGCGAGGTTTTCTCTCTATTCTCTGTTTTTGCAAGGCCCTGGTGAAGCACTATTAAGATGATGTTTGCTCTGCTTTGTGGGAGGATGAGCTTTATTTAATTTTGAGAGATTCAGTCCATTAATATACAGAATTAATTAACCTATAACTTATAATAGGAATATAATATTATTAAAATACATTGTGTGATTCATCCTTTTTGCATGCATTTTTTTAAAAGATGGTATATACTCTTCTGTTTGGTTTTTATGTAGGCTTGAGCTGGTAGCTAATGAAAACTTCTGCTAGGTTACATGATCTGTCTGTGTACTTAGATTTTACTGAATATTTTTTTTAAAGAGTACTTTAAGAAATGTATAGCTATAGAAATCTTATTTCTGAAGAAATTATGTTTCACTTCATAATGAAATTGTTGTCCCCATTTACTAGTTACGAAAACCTTTGTTTTGGTCAAATGGCTTTGTATTGCCTAAAAGTCTCCTAAAATTAAAACTTATTTTTTAATGGAGCATAACTATTAAAATGCAGTGTTACATGTGTAGGTTTAAAAAAAAAAAAACCACCACCAAAACCAAACACCTCCCCCCTCTAGAATGTTCTAAATGTAAGTGGCGAATTTGAACTAGATGATCTACCATTTTATGTTACTTGTAGCAACAAACTGACTTTAATGAGCTAAATTCTAATGTATGTATGCATGAATTTGTTGGTCTGCTTGTGTTTGCAGCATCTTCTAGCATGTGGGGTGCTTCTGCTACATCTTTATGCATTCCCATTATATGTTGTACCATTTTTGTTGTTAAAGTTTATTCAAGAGGAAGGAGTTAGGAATGAGTCGCTCCAAACCTGCCAGCATCTTGAAGTGGTTGCTTGTCATTGTTCCTGATTACAATAATAAACTGCACACAGTTAATCTGTTCTAGGTGTTTGTATCATGTATGGTTTTAACATACAGAATATACTTGACCCTGTATTTTATATTCCCTGCTTAAGAGTGCCAGCTATCCATCAAAGGGAAAAGAGAGTGCTTTGCACCTCTCTGGGGTAGAATTGCTACTTGGGCAGAAGTCAACTTCTAGTACAGCAGACATTTTCATACCTATGAAAACAATTTTTACTGCACCAAAGAAGAAGGATGCACAAAGGCCAGAACCTGACCTAACATCTTGTCCAGATAGAAACAGCAAGCGAGTTGGTTGAGGGAAAGAGAAACTTTTCTGGTGTTACCCCAGTATATTAGACTTAGTTTTTATTTCTTCACCCAAATCTTTTATTAACTAAAAAAATTATAATTATATTGTCTCTTTTTAAATGTCATGAATAAATGTGTGTATTTGCATTTCTAGTTTACTTTGGCTTAATATAATTCAAAGCCCCTAGATAAGATACAGTGCTTGAAAGACTGTCCTATATAAAAATATTCTAACTAGCTTTTCAAACCAAATAGAGGCTTATCAGGAAGCAAATCACAGCATCAGTCATCTTTGTAAAGGTCCTGAGGGAACACTGCATTGTATCTAGATAACCTAAATATAACAACTTTAAAATCTTTTCAGAGTTTGCAAAGAATCTAACCATTAGAAAAAAAAATGGATTGCAAGTAATTTTCACCATTTATATTAGAAATTGTAATGATAACAATTATCTTTATACATACATGGGAATTTGTTCCTAAAGTTGGTCAGGAAAGCCATGTGAGCTATGAAGATTTCTAGGGAGGAAAAGAATTCTGCTAAGAAAAGTAGATTCTACAATGGTAACTCATATCAATGCATACTGTGACACGTGAAAGAATGTAAACATTAACATATTTGGATAAAGATCAGTGTCATGACATTACTGGAAATAAGGTTATTCAAGCCCCTAAATGTTAATAGTTCTTAGCTTGGTTAGAATCACATCTTCTGAAAAGAAAATCTAATGTAGGTTTAGGTTACATTCATGTAAATACTATAAATAGAAATAGCCAACTCATTTTGAAAGTAAAAATAATGCAATTCCTAAAATGCTTTTTATACTTTCTAATGTAATGGGCTATAAAACCTATAATGAAAGAAACTTTTCTTTCAGTTTCTGTGCTGTACTGGAAGGTAGCGAGAATGATATGAGGTTTGTGTACTGTGCTTCCTGCATCTGCTACATGCTTGATAACTGGTCAGGCATGGATACAAAAAAAGCAGTAGACTACATTAGAAGAAGTATGGTGAGTATTCCCAAAGTGTTATTTCTCAATGCATTTCAAGCTAATAGTTCTTTACTATGACTAAAAATCTATCCATCCAAATAGAAATATTACAGTAATTTTATTTTCTATTCCTACTTCAATGAGTTGAAAATGAAAAGAACATTCCTTTTTGTATTTATATTTTCATTGTAATGTTTGTATTAGCAAAAGTAATCGTATATGTTTACTGCAATTTAAATTAAATCTGATCTTTTTTCATTGAAATTCAATTTAAATTTGAAAGCAAGTTTTCAAAAATGAGACCTGAAGTTCCTATAACTTTAAAAAATGCATAAGTAAAACATTGCACCACTAAGATCTTCAAATTTCAATGAGCTCTAGACTTGCTTGTTAAAATCATATACAGAATCAATGGAAAAACTAATTATTGAGATCAAGTCAAGTTTATTAAATGTTCCCAGTCCATTACATCCCCTTACAGCACAGTAAGGATCTAAAAAAGTCATAAAAACTGCCTGTATTGAAACAACATTGATTTGTGTCAAGAGCTTTTTGAGACATAGGTTCAGAATTTAACTAGATTAAAATGGTGGAATGGTCTGATAATAATTTTTCTAATAAATTGATAAATTATAATGTCTGTAAAAGTGATTTGCTTCTAAAGTAACTGGTTTGTGGATTTTTTCTTTAGTCTTATGATAATGGCCTGGCACAAGGAGCTGGACTGGAATCGCATGGTAAGAATGTTAACATGTTCTATACCCATTTTAAAGACTGAAATTGTAAAATGCTGTAAGAAGTTCAGAGTATGTCATGCTTTTCCTTCTTTTCTGGTTTTAAGGAAGTGGGAAGAAGAGGAGCAAATCCAAAACATGCCTCAGAATATGTCTTCTTCTCTAAATTCCACCTTAATATTAGACCAGATGGGCTCTTAATATATCAACTCTGTAATTCTTACCTCATCAATGTTTTTTTGACAAATGTTGGCTGTAGTTCTTGTCTCTTGCTCACAGAGCATCCTACCACTGTTATTCTGTGGATTTATCTGAAGAGATCTTGTGCAATGCACTTGATAATTTCCAGTTTCAGCAGATATCAGTAAAGCCTAGAAACATTTATTCTGCTAGATTAAAGTATCCACTGGGGACTCTAATCTTGAAGTTGCAGTTAATTTTTGTAAATAGGTGGTAAGGGATTTTAGGAGCAGTTGCCTCCTAGAGTAGCACCAGCCCGTCTTCCTTCTGTCTGGAGCCCAGCCCCGTGTGCCTGGGGACCCAGGGTCTCTGCCCAGGTTGCGAGACTGGGCTGCTGCTTTCCTGCATGCAGGTTTAACCAATAACAAAGTTGAGCATCTATCCAACAGACACACACATGCAGGACACACATCTTAAGATCTCTGTAAAAAGGATGAAGTGTTCTCAGACCAGTTAATGTTCATCACAAAAAGCTTTCTGGCAGACCACTATGTACTGATTAGGAACATAGTTTTCTTCGGATGTTCTTTTTCATAGATTCAAAGTCAGTCTAATTCATATGCTGTTCATTGATGACATAAGCCTGCATATCATGTAGTGATAGGACAAGAGGTAATGGCTTCAAACTGAAAGAGGACAGGTTTAGATTAGATGTTAGGAAGAAATTCTTTACTGTGAGGGTGGTAAGGCACTGAAACAGGTTACCCAGAGAAGTTGTGGATTCCCCATCCCTGGAAGTGTTCAAGGTCAGGTTGGATGGAGCTCTGAGCAACCTGGTCTAGTGGAAGGTGTCCTTACCCACGTCAGGGGGTTGGAACTAGATGATCTTTAAGATCTCTTCCAACACAAACCATTCTATGATTCTATATTGGAATGAAGAGTATGAACAAAATTTTATAATATTACACTTGTCTTGTTTTTAATGCCTGATCTAACCTGTTTAACGTTAGCTAATATGTTACTATTCTGCCCTGTGGTATAGCCACACTTTCAGGCCTAGGTTAATATAGAATACGGTCAGTTTATATATTGTGTAGTTCTAAACAATATTCAGTCTTCAGAATGCCCTACACATGCAGTGTTGATTGTTAAGGGATGTTAGGAATGGTTGCCTGCTCCAGCAGTTGTTGCCCAGGACTCCTGCCTGCCTGGTTGCTGAAGCCCAGTCCAGGGACTTGGGGCCTCTCCCCAGGCTGAGGGACACAGTTGCCACTTTCCTATTTGCAAGTTCAACCAATAACAAAGCTGAGCATGTATCTCAGATACACACAGAGGACACTGACAAGGTTACCTCCTCAGTGGTACCCTATTCTCCTGCCCTGTTTGGGGCAGCGGGGGAGGTAAACAAGTTGGAAGTGAAGTTGAGCCTGGGAAGAAGGGAGGGGTGGGGGAAGGTGTTTTTAGATTTGTTATTATTTCTCATTATCATATTCTATTTAACTAGCAATAAATTAAAATAATATCCCCAAGTAGAATGTGGTTTGCCCATGATTGTAATTGGTGAGTGATCTCCCTGTCCTTTTCTGGACCCACAAGCTTTTCATATTATTTTCTCCCCTTGTTCTTTTGAGGAACGGGGTATGATAGAGCAGCTTGATGGACATCTGGTGGCCAGCCAAGGTCAACCCACTCCACTTACCAGTTGCTGTCATGGGCAAAACAGACTTGACTTAGGGAACATTCATGTAATTTCTTGCCAGTTGTTGTGGTTTTACCCCAGTAGGCAGCTAAGCCCCACACAGCTGCCCACTCACTCCTCCACCAGTGAGATCGGGGAGAGAATTGGAAGGGTAAAAGCTAGAAAACTCATGGGTTGAGATAAAGACAGTTTAATAGGGAAAGCAAAAGCCTCTCGCACAAGCAAAGCAAATAGAAGGAATTCATTCACTGCTTCCCCATGGGCAGGCAGATGTTCAGCCATCTCCAGGAGATCAGGGCTCTATCACGCATAACATTTACTTGGGAAGACAAAGACCATCATTCCAAATATCCCCCCCTTCTTCCTTCTGCCCCCAGCTTTATATGATGAGAATGATGTCATATGGTCTGGAATATCCCTTTGGTCAGTTGAGGTCAGCTGTCTCAGCTGTGTCCCTTCTCAACTTCCCATGTGCCTCCAGCCTAGTCACTCCAGGGAGCAGCATGAGAAACAGAGAAGGCTTTGACTCTTTGTAAGCACTGCTCAGCAATAACAAGAATATGGGTGTGTTATCAACACTGTTTTGGTCCCAAATTCTAAGCACAGCACCATAGGGACTGCTATGAAGAAAATTAACTCCATACTAGCCAAACCACAGCAGCTCGGGGGGGATGGAGAGTAGGGGGTTATGGACAATTCATACCACTGTCGCTCCTTTCTCCTCACACCTTTTCACTGATCCAGCACTGGTCCTTCCCACATGCTTCAGCCCTTGAGGATAAGCATGCTCCTGCATGGGCTTTCCACAGCCTGCAGCTTCCCTTCAGAACATATCCACATCTGTTCTGGCATAATCCTTTACTCTGTCTGCAGGGGGACAACGTGCTTCATCATGGTCTTTTCCACACCAAAAAGTGCCCGGAGCAGCTCCTCCCTCTCTTTCTTCACTGACCTTAGTGTCTGCAGGGTTGTTTTTCATGCTTTTTTTTTTCTTCCTCCTCTCTCACAATTGCTGTGCCGTGTTTTTTACTGTTTCATAAATATGTTATCACAGAGGTCATAGAATCATAGAATTGTTTAGGTTGGAAAAATTGATAACACTGGTGTCTTATCAACACCCTTCTAGATACCAATGCAAAGCACAGCACTGTGAGGGTTACTATGGGGAAATGAAAACCAGTTCAGCCGGACCTGTATTAGGGAGGGGTTCAAGACATACTGAATCTTGAAAACATGACACCATTAAAAGCTTAACAAAAACCAATATTTATTACCAAGAGGTGGTCAACAAAACAAACAAACCCAAAAGGGAGGAAGGAGGAGAGAAATAAGCCCCCAGCATGACCTCCCCAGTTACCCAGTTGTTGCCCATAAAGTTATCTTACCGACCTAGCATGCCTATAATTACCCATAGCAGAAGCTGCATCCTTGGAGAGTCAGTAAGTTCACAAATTGGCAGGCGTCCCCACCAAAAGGCAACATTGTCCTTGATATGAAGTTAGCTCCCCCACCAAGAAAACACTATCTGCTTTTTATACAATTAATTGAGTGACCACGACCTCCCAGGTGTGGCCAGCACCGCCCAGCCAGAGGCCCTCAGTCCCACCTCCTTGGTTATATAAGTGCATCTCTTCTGTGCACGTGTGGCTTTCCCTGTACCTGTGTACTGTACTCAGGGGGGTCTTTTCCAAATGAGTCTGGGGGTGTCCTTCATCCTCCTCCTCCTCAATCTCTCCTTCAAGCAACCTTGGAGGACAACTAGCCAATCACAGAATACCAATTAAAACAGTTTATACAGAAGTTCTCCCTCCAAGGACGAATTCACTGTTTTATCAGTGAACTTGGCAGGGAGAATATAAACTACTGCAGGTGGCTGGGGCCAAACACAGACCAAAAGTATCAGCATAAATTCACCCTGGTACAGGACCCAATACAATCTCCACCCCTTATTCCATATCATTTATGTCATACTCAGATCCCATATCCGACTATTTCCCATGCTTGCACAGATCTTGTTCTATGGCCTTCTTCCACCCCTCCAGATTTTGGACTCCATTCTGTTGGGACGGGTACTCAGGGCAGGAGAAGGAATCAGTCATTGGGCATTGACAGCAGCCTGGCTCGGGTCATTGTCACACTCTCCTTGCTCCTTGCAGAATTCACTCTTCATTGTCCAATGACTTTACTTCCTGCAACATACAACTTAGAACACAGATTATCTTTCCCCCAAGGTTAAATCTCCTTGAGGCACACACCAGGTCTCCCCATCTTCCTGCATTACCCACCAGGTACACCCTGGTCCATGAGCAAAGAAAATCCCACAAATGGGTTTGCCTTTTCTCATGGGAGGAGAAACCCACACTGACTTCCCCAGCTACTTCCCCGTGTGTGTAGAGGTTTTGTTTGGGCAGGACCAGGGCGGTTGGCAGATCCCCTGGTGTTGACCAACCAAGTGGCTTCTGCTAAATTTGCCTCTCAATGCTTCCATGTCCCAATACCTAATGCTCTTAACATAGTCTTCAACAGTCCATTATACCTCTCAAATTTTCCAGAGGCTTGTGGGTGATAAGGGATGTGATAGATCCACTCGATATCATGTTTCTTTGCCCAAGAGCTTATAAGATTATTCTGAAAGTGAGTCCCATTATCTGATTCAGTTCTCTCTGGGGTCCCATATCACCACAGAATGTGCCTCTCGAGGCCCCCCTGCTACCAAGACCTTGCCAAATACAACCCATATACCTTTTAGAGATAGTTCACTAGTGAAGACACAGGCATGACATTCTGTAAACTCACAAGCACATGCACATTTGCAAATTCCCCAAGCACCAGCATGACCCCTCTGTCCATATGTGTCACTCAACATTACTGGGACAGGCATATTCTTTTAAAGATCCTTGGTAGAATGAGAATTGGTCACAGGGTTGTAGTTATACTTAGAGCTTTTGGGGAAATACAGACACTCAGCTCCCCCCCATCCCCAGCAGCCAGCACATGGACTGTGACCTGCAGGCCTGCTCCAGCCATTGGTGCTGAGCCCCTCACTTTTCT
This sequence comes from Corapipo altera, assembly GCF_003945725.1. NCBI lineage: Eukaryota > Metazoa > Chordata > Aves > Passeriformes > Pipridae > Corapipo > Corapipo altera. Next base: position 10,218 of record NW_020885030.1, read on the forward strand.
CACTAAGTCTGGTCTCTCCCAGTAGCTGCTTTTTTGCCATGCACCTCATTCCTGCCTCAGTGACTGGTGGTCAAGACCCTCACCTGCTCCAGTAACTGACACCATAGCCCAGGGGCATCTACAGCCCTGGTTTGACTCCTCCAGTAGCTGGCACCAAATCCACTTACACAGGTCTCCCCAGTAGCTGACACTTGGCCCTTGAGGCATGCATGCACATGGAATACAGAGAGAGTTTATGCAGAGAGATAGTTAAGAAATGATCTAATAAGAAGATAGGACATACTGCAGTGATCAGGCACTGCAGGAGAAGAAAATGGAAGATTTTGGAGAGAAGAGAAAGGAGTTTTTGCTCAAGGAAGTTTCTGCAATTGGGTCAAATCTAGAGTGGGAGAGAGTCCTTTCCCATGAATAGTTCTATGTATGTTTTCTCCACCTGACTCCCAGAGAAGTACTCGCCTGTTGCAAGAAGAGATAAGGCTCTCATAGACATGCCTAAGGCCTCTCTGGGAGACAGGCAGACCATTAAAGCACAGGGGAGAATACAGCCTTGAAGTTATGCACATGTGAAAGATATTGATATAAAAGCACCAGAATGTTGTTTTTTCCTGTTAGTGCTTTTTCACCTGCTGTGATTTTTGCAGGGAATTCTAGGGTTTTCAGCTTCAGAATAACCTTTTTCCTTAATACTATTAGCTGTGGTCTGGTTCTCTGGGGTACCTGTGTGTACATCAATTCTCATAGGCACAGAGCTCAATCAGACAAGTGTATTGACCACTGCCATTTTAGATGTGACTTCTTGAGGGAAGAGCAACTGACGTCATCTACCTGGACTTGTGCAAAGCATTTGACACTGTCCCATATAACATCCTGTGCTGGTTTAAAGGTAAACCAACAGGGGAAATGAACTCAACTCAAAGGAGAGATTATAAGTCAGAATAACAATTTAATAAAATAATACAATAAATATGATTATACAGACAAACAGTTGGTTTTAACCCACAAAACCCAAATGTATAACCCAGCACCCTGGGGCATGAACAGAGTGGTGTTCTTTGGGCCCCCTGAGTCCAAAGTAAAAGGAGAGGGAAAAAACCTGTTGGTGAGAGTGCTGTTTCAGTCTGGTCAAGAGTGGTAATTGTAGTCTGGTCAAGAGTGGTGGTTGCAGTCTGGTTGAAAAGTGGTGGTTGCAGTCCAGTCGAGAGTGGTGGTTGCAGTCTGGTTAGGAGTGGTGGTCTGTAGTCTTCCTCTGGATCCCACGAGTGGTTAAAAATGTCCCAAGACTCCAAGATTATATATCCTCCAGTTCAGGCAGGAATGCCCAGTACCTCCTGCCGCGGTCCGAGCGGGGGAGGGGAATGGGACCGCGACACGGCACGGATACCAGGTGGGGTGCAGGTAGAATCTTTAATCCAGCGTGCACACGGGGTTTTTATCCGGAGGGAAAGGGCCAGAACATAGGGTGGAGCAGGAGACAGACAGACGGGGGGACAAACCAGGATTGAGCCGTGGGCAAAAAGGGGGGGGGGAGCGCAGGAGGGACCAGGGGAGGAAAGGGCGAATGGGGACTGTCTCCTGCCACAGCTTCTCCAGCCAGTCGGCAGAGAAGACAGAGGTGCAGGGAGGTGAGCAGGCCGGGACATGCCCGGAAGATACAAATTCGGGGGAAACACACAATGTGTGAAGTCCATTCAATCGCTGTACATATTTTTCCATTTCCGGAATCGTTCCCATTCCGATTCCTGGTCCTCGACAACCTCCCTCAGGGTGGGGAGTTCCACAATGGGTGTGAGGATGTAGGGTACGCAAATGTCCTTATATAATAAGGAAAAACACTTCTTTGTGTGATGGTGAACAAAGAGACTTTATTTTAAAATTGGCACGGTTTTATCCTTTAACACCATGTGACTTCTTTGACCAATGAGGTTACCTATGTCAGCGCATGCTCCCTTGGGCTTCTCTGCCCCGGCACGTACCCTGTGCCTTGGACACATCTCCCACATGAGGACAGGAGCATCCTCCTATCTCGCAGGCCTCTTAACACCTAGTTTATAGCCTGAGGAGTCAGATGGTGTAAATAGTCTATTGATAACAGTTTCTGGGAAATGGCATGGAAGGCTATAGAATACACAGTTTTGGGTTACACCCATACAGTGATGAACTGGTCCCAGCTGTTCTAACTAGGACACATCCTTGTCTCTAAACTGGAGAGACATGGATTTCATGGGTGGACCTCTTGGTGGATAAGGAATTGGATAAGGAACACCTGCTATGAAGACAGACTGAGAGACTTGAGGCTGTTCAACCTGGAGAAGAGAAGGTTCCGGGGGGACCTTATAGCACCTTCCAGTAGATGAAGAGGGACTACAAGAAGGCTGGAGAGGGACTTTTTACAAGGGCATGGAGTGACAGGACAAGGGGGAATGACTTTAAACTGAAGGAGAGCAGGTTTAGATTAGATATTAGGAAGAAATTCTTGACTGTGAGGGTGATGAGGCACTGGAGCATGTTACCCAGAGAGGTTGTGGATGCCCCATCCCTGGAAGTGTTCAAGACCAGGCTGGATGGGGCTTTGAGCAACCTGGTCGAGTGGAAAGTGTCCCTGCCCATGGCAGGGGGTTGGAACTAGATGATCTTTAATGTCCCTTCTAATCCAAACTGTTCTATGATTCTATGGTTCTATGAGTCTATGACTAGTCCTTTTTATACCCTTTTCTGTCTACTCCCATTTTGTTCCTTCCTACTCCCCCTTCCCCTGCACATTCCCTCATCTATTTGCACAGTTCCACCGACCTCCCCTTCAACATCCTGGACCCTCAGGTTTGCATCCGTATCAGTAGCAAAGTCTCAGTTTTACTGTGGTTTCTTGATAGCCCATCAATTAGTGTGAGTGACCAATTTGTTTCCATTATGTTTGTGTCTCTGTTTTATTTATGGATTCCCCCTTTTCATCATTTGACAAGGTCCTTGATCAGATCATCTTAATGGAATAAATATTCCCACACTCCATATATCCGTACAAATTAGTGACTGACCTGGTTTGGTTCTCATCACTGCCTCCCTTATTGTTTTTTGGTCAGGTTTGTGTTTCTGTGTATTTTCTTGTTTATGGCTTCTTCCCTTTTCTTAGTATCTCCTTTTGCGTTGAAAAGGTCCTTGACAAGATACCCTTAAAGGAACAGACTCTCTTTCCTTCCACATACTGTTACAATACTGGCACTCGCATGGATATGAACAGCACAGACAATCTGATGCTGTTCCTCATTTCCACCCAATCAAGATAATCAGTCCATCCAGCAGTTGGTTCCTAGACCCCTGGCAAATTTGAAAAACTTAAATTATACCCCTACATATTTTAAAATGCAGTTAAATAAGTTTCTGTAGAATGCTAGCAATAACAAACATCATTACTTCAGTATCCTTCCTACATTTCAACATCAGAGTGAAATATAATCCTAGATTTCATGGGGTTTTCTGGTACCATAATAGTGTAACAGTGGCTCTTGGTCCCCATGTCTCGTATCAACAGCTTACTTCCAGGTCGTAATTATATAATTACAGATAATAGACTCAAAATGAGCTTTGATGGGTTTTTAAAAGTGATGGCAATGATGCACAGACAGAGAATATGAATTTCTCTTCTAATTTCAAATTTTACTTTGCAGTTTCCTTGACAATAAAAAAATCCTTAAAAGCATAATTTGTTTTTTGGTTACAACCACAGGAATCCTTTATTTTTTTTCATAGCATTAACCATGTCTTTTGGGGTTTGCAGGGTTTGTTTGTTTGTTTGTTTGTTGCTTACTGCTTGTCAGACATTTACCCTTCAGTTTTTCTTCTCTGGGGAGTTGTGTCTGTGACTGCCTTTGGCATCTCTGCTTCAGTCTGATAGTCTGATTGCTGGTTTCCTATTAGCTTTCTTGTGCAAGTAATGCATCAAGAAATGTCTTCTGTTGCATTACCATTGTAGTGGTTTGAACCTTGTTTTCCCCCAGAGGCTAAGAAAAGTGGTAACCCCCAGGGGTGGAAACCCCTGGAAGTTTTGGAGTTCTGTCCAATGAGCTCTCCTGCAGAAATGTAAACATATCACAAGCACCGGAAGAGAAGAGTTGTAGTTTGGTTGGTAGAAGAAGTAGTCATGTTGTTGTAGAGCCACGAGGAAAGGGGTCCGGAGCCCCTCGGGGCCTCTGGGGCCCCCCCCCAGCCCCAGTTGGGGGCTACAGGGACCTGGAACAGCATAAAGCTGGGCTAGGTACCTGTAGTTGTGAGCTGGGAGATGTTTTCTCCAAACTGGGCAGCGGCCGGAGAAAAGCAGCAGCCGAGCTGGCACTGACCGGAGAAGCGGTGGCAGAGAGCCAGAAGAGATAAGACGGAGCAACAGAAACATGCAACACCACAGAGAAGACTCCTGGAAGGAGAGTTGAGGAGAAGAGAGCCCACAGCAGAGCTACGGAGTTCTGGTGGGTAGGAACTGATACCAGTCCCCCCAAATCTGCTTTGAGACCTCCTGGAAAGGAGGAAGATGATGGATTCTTACTTGAAAGAACCTTGAAGTGCAACATGCACTGCAGAGAAGA
>NW_020885030.1:14891-20775 GCF_003945725.1 Corapipo altera
TTCTTACTTGAAAGAACCTTGAAGTGCAACATGCACTGCAGAGAAGAGCTGAGAAGCTCAGGTCGTCCTGAGAGCTGAGCCAGGACGGTGTGGGAGGTTGGCCTTGGGGGCCCTCCCTTGCTGCAAGCTACAAAGAAGCTCGCAGCCTGAGACAGGGCACAGATGCCCTGTAAGGAACTTGAATCTCCTGGAGATACCAGACCGTCACGAAGACCCCCTGCGTCTCGTGATATGACCGTGGTGGAGTGACCTTTGTCTGGGGTCAACGCAGCCCACGGAAGACCCCTTCGGTTGATTGACGACAGGGCCGAGGAGGCTTGGATACCCCCCTCGTGAGTGCTGGCAGAGATCCAACTATCAGCTGCTGCATGCATGAGATGAGGAGAACCTGCTGCCTTAGAAGAAGCTGCTGCCCTGAGAGACTGGAAGGGATCTGTCCTTCTTTCCCTCCTGGACTTTTATTTGGAGGGGAGAAGAGATCTGATCCATTGTAAATACTATATGTCATGGTAGAGATAGTTGTGATTTTGTGTATAATGTGTTATAGTATTTATTTGTACAGTCATTGTAATATATTCCCTTTCCCCCATTCTGAGTCTGGTGTGTTTTGTCTGGAAAAACCCATCTCACATTGGGTTGAGATGCGGGAGGGGGGAATGGAGCTAGGGAATTGGATTTTGGGGTTATCTCAAACCATGACAACCATTTACTCATTCCTGTTGTATAATTTTTAGTAATTAATTAGTTTAATTGATATTACCCTAGTTAAAATTCTGATTGAGATCATACAGACTTCAGTGAAAATCTGGGTATATTAAAACATTGCATAAACAACTATTTCCTCATAGGTGGCTCTACATTTTGTGGCATTGCATCACTGTGTTTGATGGGTAAACTGGAGGAAGTTTTTTCAGAAAAAGAACTGAACAGGATAAGAAGATGGTGTATAATGAGACAGCAAAATGGCTACCATGGACGACCCAACAAACCTGTAGACACCTGCTATTCCTTTTGGGTGGGAGCAACTTTGAAGGTAGTGTACAGAAAACCTACAGGATAATTATTGACCCGGTTTTATTTCTTAAACTATCTTGTGTTATTTGGAAGAATTACATAGTCAGTGCAAATACAAGAATATGCAGAGATTGCTATAAAGGTTTTTCATCTTGAAAAAATGCAGGATAAGGAGGTTTAACAAATTAGTGCTATATTGCTCTACTTATCTGTCTAAATAGACATATTTTAATATTTAAAAATATATTCAAGTTTATATATTACTGTAACATTCTAACTTCTTTTCAGCTCTTGAACATATTCCAATATACGAATTTTGAGAGAAACCGGAATTACATTCTGTCAACTCAAGATCATCTTGTTGGTGGATTTGCCAAGTGGCCAGATAACCATCCAGGTAATTCTGCTTTTCAAAATTATGGTGTCTTTTAAGTGACAAATATATTCCAGCAGTCAAACACCTAAGAAGGGCAAGAGAGGTTTTTTTCCCAGTCTCCCCCAAGTAATGTAAAAAAATGAACCGTAAAATATGAGATTTTCATGATTTGGAGGGAAAGGAATGTAGTTTTTCCTTGTTCAGCATCAGAACAAGTGAGTTGTTGTCATTTAGACTATCACCAAAACAGTATCACTGTCTATTTAGAGCTGGACAAGCTTTTCCATGTGTTTAATGATTCTAATTAAAAATTACACTGTACAGTGGGTATCTTTGTAAAGGGTCTGAGTAAAATATTTCAGAATGTTTATTTCCTTAAGAAATTGATCCTTTGAGCTTATTCAGAAATCTTTGATGCATTTAAAAATACTCAAAGTTTAGATAGTTACATAGTATGATTTACAGACTGTAATTCTGCATAGAAATTATACATAGTATATATTGTCCACAAAAATTGGATTTGTCACCCAGTGTGCAACAAGCCAATAATTACACACTCGAGAGTGATTAATTATTTCCAAGTTGTGCAAGCCTGGGTGCTTGGTGATATTCCACAAATCAAGGACACCAACTATCAAAGCTTTTTACTGTTTATACATTTTGGCATACAAAGGAATTAGTGTTCATTTGCTACAAGTTACATAGTTGTCTCGCTTCCCATGCTAAGTAGTCCACATGCTCAGTCTTTCTCTTCTTTTAGGTCAGTGGGTTTCTTGGGTCAGTTGTCCATGAGTCGGTCATCACAATCTCCCTCTGCTGGAATTACTTTTTACCCAGTTGGAGCTGATTTCATCACAGTTGCTAAATTGACTTTATTAGTTTCTTCCTTATCTTGGGAGTTCTGCCAAATGTCCTTATGGCCCATAAATTCTGCATTCCTTGTGTCCACAATCAGTGGTACATCCTTCTTCCCAAGCTTTGTTTACCTCCCCCTAGGTCTTAGATCATTGAAGCATGTCCAACCCTAAACTTTAACAAGGCAATTCTATCAACAAGTAATTTGTTTTTCTAACACTTGGACATCATTTTTAGAGCTTGTTAGCTACTATCTGTTGTTTCACAGGTTAAATCTCCCTCGTTGTTGATTGGGCTTGAAAGTATACAAAGATTAAACATCAAAGAACATCCTTTCTTAATAAAATTTTACATATTCCACATTTTGCAACAATATGAAGTAGTTATTGGTTGCATTTTAGAAGTGGAAACTGACAATTTAAAAATATGCTAGAATTCAAAGGAGATACTGTAAAGATATGAAAACAAACTTTGTGCCAGTAGTAACGTTCAGTGGCATTTTGTAAAGAGAAGAGAAACAGTCCATAAACTCAGTAAACAAGATAAAAACATAGTTAGAATAAAGGAGGAGACTGATCAGAATCTGCACAGAGATATTTCAGTATGACGTGATTTCATTTTGAAGAACAGTTGACAATTTGTCAGACTGATAATATAGGGCTCATGACATGTTTCCTCTCCTGAAAATCATTTTAGAATTCCTAATGACTAGCTAAATTTGGTGTACATTATGTAGACCAATAATTTCAAGAAAATACTTGTTTTTCTTGATGAACTGTTTACTTATGAGGTTAGGAAGAAAAACACTATGATTAAAACCCCAGTCATGTAAGAATGTCCTCAAACTCTCTTTTAAGACAGTTTAAGATTTGAGGAAGGCAAGACTACGAATAAAGTTGTTTGCTTGATTTGTATGGTGTTCCTGCCCATACACTAGTTTCCTATAGAGCAAGCTCTTCCTGTCTCTTAAAATTTTTTGTGAGAGTAAGCTACTTTTTAACTTTAATGCTCTGGCTGGTCAAAGAAATGGAACAAGAAGACTGAACTAGAGTACTAAGGATTAACTAGATTGTTGCTTTAAGGATGTACAGAAATTTTACTGGTGTGCCAGATTTTTTCTCTCTCTGACAATTTATTGAATAAGTCTTATAAGATTGCATATCTTCTGGAAAAAACTTGTTTGGTGTTTCCTTTGGTACTGTTTGTATTGGGTTCATGTGACCAGGTTTTGGTAACGGGGGGGCTACAGGAGTGGCTTCTGTGAGAAGCTGTTGGAAACTTCCCCCATGTCTGGCAGAGCCAATGCTAGTTGTCTCCAGGACAGACTCACCACTGGACAAGGGGAATTTTAATATTGGGGTTTTTTACAGAAAAAACAACTAAGTTTATACTTTTATGATAAGTGGGTTTATTACAACGTTCTTTCCTTGGGCAGATAGTGATGTAAGTCTGTGTTCATGTTTTGAAGAAAAACAGTAAAAAACTAAATGCAGTTCTAATCTGAAAAATGACTGTAACTGCAGCATCATTTTTTTATGGATCTGTAGTTTCAATGCCATATATACACAGCTGAGTTTCCTACAAGATCAGTCTACTATCTGAAAGTCAGGCTGTCTTTTCAATGCAGTAAAGATTTCCCATTTTATTAATGTCAAGTGTGTGCAGCTCCATTGCTTTCAGAAACCTACTGATGGTTAAACGTACACAGTCCTCTTGACTTCCATATAAATGCAAAATGATGTTAAGACAGTGAGACTGGTATGGGTCATTGTCGGGGTTGACAGAGAACCTGTCAGCAGCCTGGCAATTAGTGACGAGGAATTTAAACAACTTTTAGGAAATATTTACTGTAATGGTGGACAGAACAAACGTAATGCAGCCCAGACCAAAGGTCACCAATCAAAATGTGTATAGTGTCACCAATAGCATGTCACAGCATGCACAGTGTCTTCAGTGTCACCAATAAGAGTGTGTGCAGTGTCTTATGCTTGAGACTTTTGACCAATTGTGTTGTGGCACGATAGTGTACAAAGAGTATAAAAGAAACACTTGAGAACAATAAACAGCTTCCTGATCACCTTGCACCTGGACTATGTCTGACTGATATCTGTGTCGTCTTGACCGTTCCAACATTATCAGCGACATATGGAGACGCCGACGTGATTACAGCGTTGAAGAAGGATTTATCTCCAACTCCGAGAAAGAGTTTGGAGGGATTCCTCTCCGAGAGAGAGGGACTGCCATGACTTCCCTCCTAGAGGGGGAAAGAGCAGAGATTTTCTCTCCTAGAGAGAGATTGGACCTGTGGGATGAGGCACAGGGGGAATGGAGCCCTGTGAAGCTTGAGAGCGAAAAGGTCCAGACCTGAACTTTTTCGAACCCTCATTAGGTAAACTAACGGGGGTGCCACCGGGGACAATATTTTAATGACGAGACAGCATATAACAAAGGAGGAAAGTGTAGTTCTATCTATGTGGAAATCCCTCCTTAACCGAAAGAATGTCAAGGTTGCTGAATTTAATTTACGACATGTGCTGTTATAGTACTGAAAATAAGGCTTTGAAACTACTACGTTAAGTTGCATTTCGTGTGTTTGCCTAACATTTACTCTGTGAGACTTTGAAAGATTTAGAAGCGTACGGGAGGCAACAATCTATGCAATAACTCATATAAGAACTAAAACTCTGAAATGCAGTTACCCAGAAAGATAAGTAGGTTGCCGATGTAACAAATTGTCCTTGAACTACACCTCCAAGCAAAAAAAATGCAGAAAAATTTAATAATTCACTCCCGGAGACCGAAAAGAAGTAAGGACCCCCCTCTCCATTGCCACCGTTGCAGAAAAAACAGTTTTCCCACCAGATAACTCCACCAAGAAAACAACTAAGAAAAGAAATTCAAGTCAAGATATATAAGCGAATGGAGAGGGACAGAGATAAATTAGAACAGTGGGACCTGGGCAGAAAACAAGACAGCAAGGCCCATCCCTGTATAAGCCTTTGAACTTCTTCACAGCCTGAGTTACCTATTTTTTTTGTTAATGTACTAATTGGCTGTTTCAGTCTCACAATGTGTGTAAGATAAAACACAGAAAAATATGCAACAGATCAAGTTTGGTGTCATGGAAGCCTGAAGACGACGATCCCTACCGGGGGGGGGGGAAGAAAAGGGGGGGCAAAAAACTGCCTTCTGATATTTCTGTTAATTCTTGTGTTAACTCTAGTGTCTGTTGAATGTTTTTGTGAACTCACAATATTATTGTTACTGTGTGCGTGTATGTGAAGAAACAAAGTTCTTTACCAGGAGAAAAAGGAAAAACAAAAGTAAAAAGCCCTCCCTTGAAAAGATTCAGCCTTGCCAGGGAGAAAAAACAGTGTGTATTTCTCATGATAGAGACGATCTGTTGCTTGGCAACTAAGCAGGAGTGAAACTCTCCTACTTTGTAAAAATTGCAACTTTGTAACCTTCTGATTGGAGAAAGAAATTGTCTTACAATTTCATAACATAGTCTCACTAACTGTTTTCTGAAATTGTTCATTAAAATAACCAAAATTGTTTTAAAATACATACATAAATGTAATGGAGAAATAGAGTTTTTAAAGTAACTGTGATAAGAAAATTCCAAAGCGTGGGGGGGGG
>NW_020885030.1:20875-31335 GCF_003945725.1 Corapipo altera
GAGGGGGGAAAGAAAATGCCAGAGGGGGGGGGGGGGGGGCCGCTTTGGGCTCTCCCTCCCCTCCCCCCCCCCCCCCCCCCCCGCTCAAACAACTCTGTTAACATTCTTTTGTTGCTTCTGTATTTTACAGATAGGTTTTTTGAGATTGTTGAGGAAGCTTTAAGGTAGACTTATTTGGTGGAATACCTAGCTCAAAAATATCTTATTTGACAGGGGCAGTTTTTGCCAGAGAAAGAAGAGAAAAATAAATAAACTATTTCTAGCTGGAAGTTTCCACCTTTGTGGAAAGAGAGATAAAATCTAAAGATATAATACAGGAAACTGCCTAACAACAGACAGCGTTTCAAGTTTAAACTGCATCCTAGTCTCTGTGCTAAGCAGCAGAGGTGTGTCCCTGTTATCAGGTGACAAGCTTAAACCAGAACTGTTGCTGCTTTGCAGGTGTGCATTCTGGATCCCCTGGTATACTCTTATGAGCAAAACCCTAGTTTAAAGCACCCTGAGTGAGTTTTACTGTGGCTTTATGTAAGTTGCTAAAGTTGAAAGCTACTTTAAGAGTGTTAACTTCTTAAATACATCGATGTAAGTTAAACTGTTACACCTATTTTGTTTAAATAAGATGTTTAAAGTTTTCATGCATATCCCAGAAAAATATATAAATATCAGCAAAAATTCAGAATTAGCTGCTTATAAATCCTAGCTGATCATATCGTTTCAGAGGCTGGGTGAGACCGCTTAAGTTTTAAAAGGACATGACTGTTCTCCAGTTTCATTTTTTACATTTAGAGAGGCAGGAATCTGCCCTATGAATTTGTGAATCCTGTTAAAATCCCAAACCATGTGTGGCTTGATAAAAGATGCAAAACTATATTTAATCCAATTATGCAACTAAGACCCTTATCAAAATCAGTAATCCCATCCTCTGAAAGATTTCCTATGATGAGATTTTGAACAACCAATTGTTTCTTCATAATGAAAGCTGCTATTTGCTTTTATTGAAGTTACAGTGATCTTCCTGAAATTCAGTGTGTTTTACTTTACAATAGGAGAGAATTGTTCTGCAGTACAACATGATAAAATGCTGCTCAAAATGATAAAAGTAAAGTAAAAGGAAATACAGAAGTTAGAGACCTAAAAAGATGAGCTAAAACTAAATGTGATTGTTCTAACCAATGTTATTTGAGAAGCAGGATTGAAGAATGCTCCAGGAAAAATTCAAAGAACTGAACCATGGAACCTATCTCCAACAGAGAGAATTATACCACACAGAATCATCACTAAACCTTCAGCTTCAAAGAAAAACTGCAAAATTACCCACGATACCCACTTAAAACTGACTGAACTTGCGAGTTTTTTATTAAAGGTGAAGAACAACTAAAAGAAGCAGATGAACAAGAGCCGAGAGTTAATTACATCCCAGACATCAGAGACAACTTGGACTGACTTCTCACAGAAGACACTGAATTTCAAGCTGTATTAGCAGACTGTAATAGTGATTTATCTATTCATTTTTCTAGGTACCGACTATAGACAGAAATCACGTGTTGCTGCCAATCACACATTACTCATGTAACTCAGACATTGGTTTAACTTCTCCACAATTGAAGAAGTTTTAAAAAAAACCTGTAAGGACAAGTAATGTTGTAATTTACTGACTTTCCAAAGCTAAAACAATTCTTGCAGTTTGGGGTGCATGTCATGCTGCAAACATCCAGCATAAATCTCTAAAAGTTACATTATACTCAGTGTGAGGGGGCATGAACCTCTTTAACAGAATTATTTGCAGTGTACTGCATGAATTCTAATAACTGTTTTGTTTTCCTTTAGTGACTACTGCTGTGAAACTTCTCTTAGTATACCTAATGTAAACGTTCAGAAATTCTTTTTCAGTATTAACACTGTTGAGTAGATGATCCCATGATAACATATTGTACAGGCTAATTTAATCCATATTTGATACAATATTCCTTTGGTTCAATCAAGATGCAAATTATGAGTAACTAAATTCAAGAAGTGAAATACCATTTGTATTAATTTACAGCTCTTACAGCATGTTACTAAAGGATGAACAAAAATATAGAATTAGATGATGTACTAATAGAATGACATAACCCTGAATTTTACACATCAAATGAACATTTTAAAATATAAAAAGGGGGGAAAGAGACTATGCAGGTGCATAAACAGATGCTAAATCAGAATAGATCTCATTTAAATTTGTTAGGTCTTATATTCCTTGTATGTATTCCTTTTCAAGCCAGGTACAGTTGTTAGACGTGACTGCCAAAAATGACAAACTGAGAAGTACACAACCAATAACTACTTAAAATGTAAACTCTGTAATTAAAATGCAAAAGTATAATAGAAATTCCAGCTGTGTGTGAGTGAAGAGTGACTGAGGTGGCCACCAATGAATGACTGAAGAGGGATTGTGTGAGAGAAAGAGACTGTGTAGATGTATATGTGTTACAACATATGTGTGTGCAAACTTAACAATGCTTTTGTATTGCAGTGTTGAGACCTTTAGGGGAATGTATTACACGGATCTCTTGGACTGTAGTGAATCCTTGTTTTGATTAGTGGATGAGTTCTCTGGATTCTTTCTTAGTGAGATGTTGTTGATGTGTTTCTTTTTAGCTTTGGATCAGGGGTTACCAACGCCGGTGCCTTGCTTGATCAGCCTGTTGCAAAGGGCCCTGCAACAGACTGTCAAAGCCATCTTTGCGGCATAAAATAAAAAAAGAGGAGGAATTGTCGGGGTTGACAGAGAACCTGTCAGCAACCTGGCAATTAGTGACGAGGAATTTAAACAACTTTTAGGAAATATTTACTGTAATGGTGGACAGAACAAACGTAATGCAACCCAGACCAAAGGTCACCAATCAAAATGTGTATAGTGTCACCAATAGCATGTCACAGCATGCACAGTGTCTTCAGTGTCACCAATAAGAGTGTGTGCAGTGTCTTATGCTTGAGACTTTTGACCGATTGTGTTGTGGCACGATAGTGTACAAAGAGTATAAAAGAAACACTTGAGAGCAATAAACAGCTTCCTGATCACCTTGCACCTGGACTATGTCTGACTGATATCTGTGTCATCTTGGCCGTTCCAACATTATCAGCGACAGGTCATCTCACAAATGAGTTAATAGTTCTGTTGAGGTCAAATAAGGACAGAAATTATTCATTCTTCTTAAAGCATTTAGTTTTTGCAAGGTTGAGACAAGTAGCCTCAGTTTGGTTTTGTTGCAAAGCTCATATGTGACAGAATATGCCAGAGAAAGGTTGCAAAATAAGCATACACAATTTTTTCATAGGTGCTTTCTAAAACAGATTAAGAATCTGAACTTCTGTAACTTCTACTTTAGGCAAAAAACCTCTGTTTAAATAGGGGATTGAGTCCACTATCAGCAAATTTGCAGATGACACCAAGCTGGGGAGGAGTGTTGATCTGCTGGAAGGCAGGAGGGCTCTGCAGAGGGACCTGGACAGACTGGAGAGTTGGGCTAATTCCAACAGGATGAGGTTCAACAAGGCCAAGTGTAGGGTCCTACACTTTGGTCACAACAACCCCATGCAGTGCTACAGGCTGGGCACAGAGTGACTGGAGAGCAGCCAGACAGAGAGGGACCTGGGAGTTTGGATTGACAAGAAGCTGAACATGAGCCAGCAGTGTGCCCAGGTGACCAAGAAGGCCAATGGCATTCTGGTCTGTATCAGGAACGGTGTGGCCAACAGGTCCAGGGAAGTGATTCTACTCAGCGCTGGTGAGGCCACACCTGGAGTACTGTGTCCCGTTCTGGGCCCCTCAGTTCAGGAAGGACATTGAGGTGCTGGAGCAGGTCCAGAGAAGAGCAACAAGGCTGGTGAAGGGACTCGAGCACAAGTCCTGTGAGGAGAGGTTGAGGGAGTTGGGGTTGTTCAACCTGGAGAACAGGAGGCTCAGGGGAGACCTCATCACTCCCTACAACTACCTGAAAGGAGGTTGTAGTCAGGTGGGGGTTGGTCTCTTTTCCCAGGCAACTGTCAGCAAGACAAGAGGGCGTGGTCTTAAACTGTACCAGGGGAGGTTTAGGTTGGATATTAGGAAGAAATTCTTTACAGAGAGGGTAATCAGGCATTGGAATGGGCTGCCCAGGGAAGTGGTGGATTCTCTGTCCCTGGAGGTTGTTATGATGAGACTGGATGTGACACTTAGTGCCATGGTCTAGTAACCACGGCAATAGTGGATCAAGGGTTGGACTTGATGTTCTCAGAGGTCCTTTCCAACCCAGCTGATTCTATGATTCTATGATTACATGGACTACCAAAATTACAAGTAGTCTCTACAGATAAGCATCCAGATAGGGTTGTCAAACTCAGGAAAGGCTATCAGAAGTTTCCTGGAAAAAAACAGTTAGATTTGCTATCTTATACTACTGTTACTTATTACAAATATTAAACCCACAAACATTAGGGTTCTACAGATCTGGGGATTTTATTAGAATACTTACTTAAGTCATTTTTTTTCCAGATTTGAACATAAATCATTATGAAATTTAAATTAATTTTAAATTTATCTTAAACTACTAGATGTACTGCTGATTCATCTCACTGGAAATCTTTAAATAATATGCAATACAAAGGAATTGGAAACACATAAATTACAGGTGACACAAAAGAAAGGTTAAAAGATCTAACCTGATAAAAAGATAGGGAAAGGATGAGAATGAGCATGCACATTTACTAAATGTAAAAGTCTGAAGTGAGATTTGCACTGCAAGTTCCAATGTTCACGCAGGTAAAATCAGAGAGCGGAAGCACTGACTTTCAAGCAGAAATAGAAGTTTATTCTGGGGATGCTCACAGTTGCAGCAACTCGCCGCAGCTGGGTGGCCAAAGCACACACACCCCATGGCCTCCTGTCCTTGCATATCAAAGGGTCCTAGGGCATGTGCCATGCTGCTTTCTGAGCCATTTACCTTTACCCATCCCCCCCAGTCTCCCTTCCCCCACTTGTGGGAAGGAATGCTTCTTTGGCATCTTCTTCAGATAAGAATATTCCCTGTTTAGTCTCACAAAGGAGCAGGTTCCACTGGAAGGACAAAAGGTGGTTGTTCTCACACATACTCTCAACATGTGTTTCTTTAGCCACAGCAGGCTTCTTGAGCAAAGAGAAATCCAAATCAACTTGCCTCCTGTGCAAGGGTCCTGTCCACCCCCTACAGCACTAGAAGTATAAATCCACCTGGTGTTTTTCTTTGGTTTTAAGACAGTGCTCAGTAGTTGTGAGATTGTGTACTGTCATGTATTTGCAGGTTGTTCGTGAAATAAAACATTTGGACCCATGTTTTCCAGCCTTGAAAAGCCTTGCATATTTTATAGCTTTAAAGAGAGGAGTGCACAGGCTGCATAGGTGCATTATGGTTACAATGGAATCACAGAATCACAGAATATGCCGTTGGAAGGGACCCACAAGGATCATTGAGTCCAACTCCTGGCCTGCACATGACCATCCCTAAGAATCACACTGTGTACTTGAGAGTACTGTCCAAATGCTTCTTGAACTCTGACAGGCTTAGCTGTGACCACTTCCCTGGTGTGCCTGTTCCAGTGCCCAACCACCCTCTGGGTGAAGAACGTTTTTCTAATATTTGACCTAAACCTCCCCTGACACAACTTCAGGCCATTCCATCGGATGCTGTCACTGGTCACCACAGAGAAGAGATCAGTGCCTGCCCCATCTCTTCCCCTTATGAGGAAGTTGTAGACTGCGATGACATCTCCCATCAGTCTCCTCTTCTCCAGGCTGAACAGACCAAGTGACCTCAGCTGCTCCTCATAAGACTTCCCCTCAAGGCCCTTCACCATCTTCATTGTTCTCCTTTGGATGCTCTCTAAGAGCTTAATAACTTTCTTATATTGCGATGCCCAAAACTGCACACAATATTCAAGGTGAGGCTGCCCCAGTGCAGAGCAGAGGGGAACAATCACTTCCCTCAACCAGCTGGTGATGCCGTGCCTTATGCACCTCAGGACACGGTTGGCCCTCCTGGTTGCCAGGGCACTGCTGATTCATATTCAACTTCCATCGATCAGGACCCCCAGGTCCCTTTCCATGGCATTGCTTTCCAGCATCTCATTCCCCAGTCTTGCACAAGTGTAGAACTTGGTGGTTAAACTCACCAAATATACCTATATAGGTAAATAGGTTTGTATATATATATTTTTAGTGAGTGTCCTGGTTACAGAGATAGGAGGCAGAGTTTAGCACTATGTGGGCGTGACCAAGTTGTGTATTCTTTACCACCCACATCATCATTGTGGGCACAGTTTCAACAGCAAATGTTGAAAGCCAGAAGTTTACCATCTTGCCTAGGTCACTGAAGCAGAGTGGACTGTCCCCTTAAACTGCGGTGAACTTGGTCCCTTCTGTTGCCCGCTGGCTTTTTTTTTCCCTCCTCCCATTTTTTCCTCTGGAGCACTAGTACAGAGTTGCAGTGCTGAAAGCAGACAGCTCTGAGGTACGACTGAGCCAACTGGGGGGCCGGGCAGCACGGAATCAGCACTTCAGCAGAGATGTTTTTCTTCCCCCCCCCCTCAGCGGCGGAGAGTTGGAGGTGGCAGTTCCAACAACTGCAGAGGACTGAGCTCAGCCAGTAGCTGCACAACCCATTTTTTTCAGATGAACTAGCTTCCAGGTTTTTTGTCGTCCCTGCTTTCTGTTGGTTTTGGGCTGGGGGGGGAACACCTTCTTTTTGTGTACTTTTTGCTATTGATACCACCATTGCTATTGTGATTTTAGTAAAATGTTATTTTAACTTATAGTCTCTCCTTATTGTCCCTCCATTATCAGAAGGGGCGGGGGGAAAAGGAGTGGTTTATTTAGAGTTTAGTTTCCTGCTGGCTGTTAAAACCAGAACAGTGAGTATCAATGCAGCTTTCCACAGGAGTTAATACATTATATTTCTTGAAGTTGAGTTTTCCCTGTCTGACATTGACCAAGCCAATGGTTTGTATCAGAAATAGTTTGACCAGCAGGACTATATAAGAGATTGTTCCCCTGTACTCATCACTGGTGAGGCCACACCTCGAATACTGTATTCACTTCTGGACCCCTCCCTACGTGAAAGACATTGAGGTCCTGGAGTGCATCCAGAGAAGGGCAACATATCTACTGAATGTGTTTTTGTCTGTATGTTAATGCTGATAAACATAACCCATCTTTCAAAGGAGGTATCTGTCTAGCGAGACTCCAGTTGTATAACTTCTTGTAATATTATTTTAGTCAGACATGAAATTAGTGATACCTCCAAAAGCTTACCAAGTGTTTAGAATTTGAAAGGGTGACATTAAGGTCGTAACCTCTTTCCATCTTTAGGCGGTGATGTTTTGGGCAGATAATCCAACCTAATAGATTACCCAGACTCCTTCCAAGCTCCCATAAAAGTACATGTGGATGTCCTTTCCCCTTTTTGCACTAGATTTGGTGTATACTGAACACTTTTGTAAACTAGTTTAATTCGATAAAATGTCAGAAAGGTGTCCAATTTTTCCTACTTGGATTTGTTTTCTTCCATGTTTTCTGAATCATGGAGGATAGTGAGCAAGTTCTAGTGCTGGTATAAGATAGTCAACAGGAGAGCTTTGAGATGGGAAAATAAGAGCATCTCATCTCTGCTGATCAAGATAATTAATGAATTCATATCTGTAGGGAGGTTAGGGAAAGTAATGATTTTTTTCATACGTCTAAACTTGCTGATAGGCTACTGGTGCTAATTTTGGTGTTTCAACAGTCAGTTGTCCACTAAGTAACCAGGTATCCACTTGACCTTTCATTTGCAAAAAAAAAAGGCTTCACGTTGCAGGGTGAGAGGAAAGATTTATTCTGTTGAAAAAAAGTGTATTTACAGCTCCTCAGATGATTTTGCTGTTTGGCCTGAGAATTTAAAAGAAATTAACTAGTGAGCAAGAATTGCTATAAATTAAAACAGACTCTAGTCTTAGAGTTTGCACACTGTCATTTCATGTTGGAGGGTTTGGGCAGAAATTTTTTTCTTGTTTTAAATCCTAAGTTTAAAATGTAGTATCTGTTTGTTTTCCTTGGTTATAATTATTCAGGGGGTTTGCAATCCAGGTTGTTACACCCTGGCAGAAACATAATTTTCTTTTTCATTTTCCATCCTGCTTTCAGATGCTTTACATGCCTACTTTGGGATTTGTGGCTTGTCATTAATTGGAGAAACTGGTATTTGCAAAGTTCATCCTGCCCTGAATATAAGCACAAGAACCTCAGATCACCTTCACCATCTCCATCAGATCTGGAAAACAAGGACTCTAAAAGAGTAATCAGGTGACACACACATCTCTACATGAATGATTTAGGCTTTATTTTAGTTCTGATAGCATAATTGTATCCCAAGTTTAAAAGCCATGTATAACCAGTGTACTCTTTTTAAGTGCTGAAGTCATACAATCAGATCTGTATTGATGGAATCATTTTCATAGGTAATTGCCTCCAGTTATTCTGTACTGGTTAAAAAGGAAATATTTAGGATATATAGAAGTTTGTCACTGCAGATGGTAAATAGATCTGCAAATGGCTTTCCTTCTAAGAAATACCTTGAGGCAATTGAATTGAATTTTTATTTTTTATTTTTTAAATTCATTCATACTGTACCAAAATATATAATGGGAAAGTATTTTCAAAATCTGTGTCATACATGTGCTATCATACAGTAAAGCACAGAACCTTCAAGTTCTTTATGACTTTAATGTTTGACATATTTTTGCATAAAGAATCTCCCATATTAAGTCTCAGTTAAAAGTTACCTTTTATCATCTGCTTGCAGATTCCATAAACTTTGGGTTTTTTTAAAGTAGATACAAATAAAATTATTTTATTCAACTGGATTTTTAAAGTTGTGTGGCCTTACTAAATGGATTTTATCATTCTACTGAGTAGCTTCTACACAGATGCAGTGAATCATTAGTCAGCCACAATGTTTTGGACTGAAATATTCTCTTCGTGGAATATTAATGAGGGTGCAGTGTATTGATATATAGTGTTAAGAGATACTCAGCACAGAATAGCCATGTATCGGAACCTATTTCTGAAGTCAAGTCTTTGCAATACATTAAAATTATACAACTGTACTTTGAATTTTTTTTATGTTTTTTTTTTTTTTGTGTGAAATAATTCTGAATTTTTTAATGCTTCTATGTAAATAATGAAACATTAGGTTTTAAGATAAATCAGTAGCAGTTTACTCAGAGACAGATGATGAACATTCTCAGCTTATTTAGTAGTAGTGCCTTACTTTGTGTGCTTGTTGCAGAAACTTTTGAAATTGAGACATTGAAATATTCAAATGAGATTTATTTTTATAAACCAGTTAAAACAGTTAAACCAATTAAAGCTCCGCCAACATTTGAATACAGATTTGTGATGTCAAATGGAATTGATATTACCCAACTGACTTAAGAATTTTCAAGATTTTGGAAAGGGTAACCCAGAATGCACAATCACTCACCCAATAAGGTGAGGGCTCTCGACCTTGAGGAGTTACCTTGGGTTGCATCCCAGCCCAAGGGAAGAGTTCCCAACTGCAGACCTACACAGGGTAGTTGGTGCCACATCAACACCTTCATTATTGCCTCTTATTCCTCCTCTGTTAGGAAGCCTGCACAGGCCAGATCTGCATTACATGACTGAGGCCAGTCACAGGTCACTGGCTGAAAGTCCTGCTAGGGTACCTGCCACAGTGCTTGAAATGCTGCTGTGGTGGGTTGACATTGACTGACCACCAGGAGCCCACCAAACCCCTCTCTCATTCCCTTTCTCACTGAGATGGGGGAGAAAATAAGATTAAAAACTTATGGGTTGAGATAAAGGCAGTTTAATGAAAAAGAAGCAAAGGACACACACAGAAGCAAAGCTCCTAGTCATCCTCCCTACTAGTCATCATCGGGCAATGTCCTGATACTTCATGGGAAGTAGGACCTTGTGTAGCAGTTGCTTCAGAAGACAAATGCCTTAATTGTGAATGCACCTTCTCTCTCTCCTTTTGATGAAGGATGAATGGTTTAAGAAAAGATATTTTTGCAGAGTGAATCATGGAAAAGAGAAGCTTTTATTGCTGAGAGTGACATCATATGGTATGGAATATCCCTTTGGTCATTTGGGATCAGCTGTCCTGACTATGTCCCCTCACAGACTCTTGCCCACCACCAGTCTACTTGCCTTTGGGGATGGTGGAGTGTGTGCATGTGTGTGGTGTTGGAGAGGCAGCCTTGGTGTGGTGCCAGCGCTGCTCAGCAGTATCCAAAATGTTGGTGTGTTATCAACACCATTCTAGCTACAAATACAAAGCACAGCACTTTGAGGGCTGCTTTGGGGAAAGTTAACTCCATCCCAGCCAGTCCCAATACAATCTCCATCCCTTATTCCATACCATTTGTATCATGCTCGGGTACCACAT